>NC_064837.1:62088939-62391969 GCF_024166365.1 Elephas maximus indicus
GTGTAGCAGTGGTGGGAGTTGCTTTCTAAAATCCATTCCATTCTAAGCAATTATCTCAGGACAATCATTGAAATTCTGTTCCCCTTTTCTGTGTTCGTTTAGGCATGGACATGTGACCAAACCCTATCCAATAAGAAATGAAAGGTTGTTTCATGAGGGATTTCTATAAAGGATATACAAGAAACAGACTTTCTTCTGCCCCTGGATATTACATCAGTATTCCCGGGCGTGACACCTAGAGCTACTGCAACCATATTGCCACCATGCAGGGGCAGATGAACCAGTAAGCAAGGAAAGCACAGGCTTACTTGTGCTTACTTGCTAATCAGTAGGGTTCATCAAAGATGTGGTGAAACCCATGTAAAAGTGTTCACTATGTGCTTACCTTTCTTACTGCCCCTGTCAGGGATTGAAAATTTGAAAAGAGGCTTTGATTCTGTAGGAAGGTGCTGTGGGGTTGGGAGAGAGATAGATGCCAGCCATACCTAGAAGCAGAATCTTCTCGTCACCTGACTTCTGGTCCTTAGGATGTAAGCCTACAGAAGTCTCTGGCCTGTTGCCTGACCTGCCGATTTTGGATTCACCAGCCCCCTGCAATCCTGTGAGCCAGCAGAGGTCTCCGGCCTGCCACTTGACCTATGGATTTGGGACTTGCTATCGTCCATAATTGTGTGAGCTATTTTCTTAAAGTAAATCTCTCTCTCTCTCTTTATATATAGATATGTCTCCCTGGTTTTGTTTCTCTAGAGAATCTGTACTAAGATATACACTGTACAAGTACAAATATCATTCAAGGATAATTCTCAATACTTCCCAATAAAAATGGTACATGCTAACCAATTTAGACTATTTATTCTGTCCTCAATTGCCTTTGAATTATAGTGTGGCCAAAGAAATATTGAATATGCCGTAGGCTGCTGGAAAAATGGATAAGTCTGTCTCAGAAGTACAGCCAGAACGCTCCTTAGAAGCAAGGAAGGCAAGACTTCATTTCACATCCTTTGGATATGTTATCAGGAGGGACCAATTCCTAGAGAAGGACATCATGCTTCGTAAAGTAGAGGGTCAGAGAAAAAGAGGAAGACCCTCAATGAGATGGATTGACACAGTGGCTGTAACAATAGACTCAAACACAGCCATGATTGAGAGGATGGTGCAGGACCTGGCAATGCTTCATTCTACATAGAGTGACTATGAGTCAGAACTGACTCAACGGCACCTAACAACAACTAACAACAATTCTGTCCTAAAGAAGCTTTCATGGGACAATAAACCATCTACATTTGTTATACATGGAAAAAGATGTTAAGGTATTCATTAACCACATTGTAGTTGCTTAAGAAAAAAGAAAGCACAACGCCTTGAAAATATAAATAAGCAAACAAAAAGTTTGGTAAAGTAAAAATTATGTAAAGGAAAAATAAAAGATTCATAACTAATTATACACAGAAATTTCTTTAAATTCAGTAAGAGACAGTTCACCATAGAAAAAAGGAAGGATGTGAGTACACATTTCAAAAAGAAATCGATGACGTTATAAAATAACAAAATATTCAATCTCACTAAAAATAAGAGGAGCTCAAATTTAACCCCAAAGTTCTTATTGTAAACTATCAAATAGGCCAATACTTTTAAATGATAAAATTCAGCATTGTTAGGAAAATAAATACCTTCGTACATTGCTGAGGTTTTGCTCAGAACTTTTTTTTTTCTTTTTTTAATTTCACTACCAAGTTTGATTACTAATCCTCCCTGGGAGACCAATCACTGTCCAGTTGGAATTAGAGACCATGACTGATACAGACCAGATTCAGAATACCATGTAATTCGTCATCTGAACCAGAACAATTTTGAGTGTGAAAGGAGAGAATACTAATCATTAAACTAGACAGCAAGTATAAACTAGTACTGTCCCTCAAATCTGACTTTTTCCCCTGAACCTGGGGGAGAATGCCATCCTGTGATCAAAGGATCCTCACCCATTACCTGACCACACCAGACTCTGCAAGTAGAAAAGAATAGGGTGGACATGTTTGCTACTCCACAAATGTCAGCTAGACAGAAACTGATAACCACTTTCTCTATTTCAAACTCTGATGTGAAATTGGCCCCTTTATATTCAGAATTTAGATCCCTTAATATTGGTCTCCACCACTCATCTGACATTTTGTCGTACTGTGATAGCTTGTGTGTTTTTATGATGCTGCAAGCTATGCCACCAATATTTCAAATACCAGCAGGGTCACCCATGATGGAAAGGTTTCAGCAGAGCTTCCAGAATAAGACAGACTAGGAAGGAAAACCTGGCAATCTACTTCTGAAATAATTGGCCAGTGAAAACCTTATAAATAGTGGCACAACATTGTCTGACGTGATTCTAGAAGATGAGCCCCTCAGGTTGGAAGGCACTTAAAATATGACTGGGGAAGAGCTGCCTCCTAAAACTAGAGTCGGCCTTAATGACTTGGGTGAAATAAAGCTTTCCAGACCTTCATTTGCTAATGTAGCACTATTCAAAAAGATACGAAACAGCTGCAAACATCCATTAGTAATCAAAATGTGGAATGTACAAAGTATGAATCTAGGAAAGATGGAATGAGTAAAGAGCAATATCCCAGTCATTCGTAAGCTGAAATGGACTGGTATTGGCCATTTTGAATTGGACAGTAATATGGTCTACTATGTCAGGAATGACAAATTGAAGAGGAATGGCACACAATCATTGTCAAAGAGAACATTTCAAGATCCATCCTGAAATATAACGCTGTCAGTGATAGGATAATATTCATATGCCTGCAAGGAAGACCAATTAATATGACTATTATTCAAATTCACACATCAACCACTAATTCCAAAGATGAAGAAATTGAAGATTTTTACCAACTTTTGCAGACTGAACTTGATCAAATATGCAATCAAGATGCATTAATAATTATCGGTCATTGGAATGTGAAAGTTGGAAACAAAGAAGAAAGATCAGTAGTTAGAAAATACAGCCTTGTGGGTAGAAACAACACTGGAGATGTCATGATAGGATTTTGCAAGACCAATGATCTGTTCATTGGAAATGCCTTTTTTAATGATATAAACGGTGACTGTACACATGCAATACACAGACAGAAAACACAGGAATCAAGTGGACAACATTTGTGGAAAGAAACAATGGAAAAGGTCAATATCATCAGTCAGAACAAGGCCAGGGGCTGACTGCAGAACAGACAATCAATTGCTCACATGCAAATGCAAATCAAAGCTGAAGAAAATTAGAACAAATCCACAAGATCCAAAATATGAACTTGAGCATATCCCACCCGAATTTAGAGACCATCTCAAGAATAGATTTGATGCATTGAACACTAATGACCAAAAACTAGATGAGTTGTGGTCACCTGGACATGTGGACACATCTCGTCTATGTTCATGACATCAAGGACATCATACATGAAGAAAGCAAAGGGTCATTAAAAAGACAGGAAAGAAAGAAAAAAAAAATGGATTTCAGAAAGAAATGATGAAAAAGAGCTGAACAGAAGCTTTCAAAGGGTGGCTCAAGAAGACAAAGTAAAGTATTATAATGACATGTCCAAAGACCTGGAGTTAGAAAACCAAAAAGGAAGAACACGTTCAGCATTTCTCAAGCTGAAAGAACTGAAGAAAAATTCAGCCTGAGTTGCAATACTGAAGGAGTCTATGGGCAAAATAGTGAACAACACAAGAAGCATCAACAGAAGAAGGAAAGAATACACAGATTCACTGTACCCAAAAGAACCGGTCAAATGATTGATCGCCTATGATATTGAAGGAAGAAGTCCAAGCTGCACGGAAGGCACTGGCAAAAAACAAGGCTCTAGGAATTGACAGAATACCAATTGAGATGTTTCAACAAACAGATGCGAGGCTGGAAGTTCTCACTCATCTATGCGAAGAGATTTGGAAGACAACTACCTGGCCAAATGACTGGAATAGAGCCATATTTGTGCCCGTTCCAGAGAAAGGTGATCCAACAGAATGTGTAAATTATCAAACAATATCATTAATATCACACACAAGTAAAATTTTGCTGAAGATTATTCAAAATGGATGTAGCAGTACACTTACAGGGAACTGCCAGAGTTCAAGCAGGATTCAGAAGAGGACATGCAAACAGGGATATCACTGCTGATGTCAGATGGATCTTGGCTGAAAACAGAGAATACCGGACATACCGCATTGGCAAATCTGCTGTGAAATACCTGTACAAAGTTTTAAAAAGTAAAGACATCATTTTGAGGACTAAGGTGCACCTGACCCAAGCTGTGTCAGTTGCCTCATTTGCATGGGCAAGCAGGACAATGAATAAGAAGAATTAATGGTGTTGGCTGGACTGCCAGAAGAACAAACAAATCTGCCTTGGAAGAAGTACAGCTCCTAGCTTACTTGACATTATTCCAAGCTCTTGGTTTCAGAAGGTGAGGTCCTCTGTCTCCCAGTGCCCATAGTAATCCCTGAGGCAGGGCTCTGATTGCTCCTGGCTGCATTAGCCAATGCCAGTTATGGCTTAATCTGATTGTCCAGCCTGATTCACACACTCAACATTTGTTAAGATGATAAATCCAAAGAATCACGTGGGTTGGGAGTCACAGCAATTCCAAAAAGGAAGGATACAATTCAGAACAAAATGGTATAGATGTGAAAAGCAAACCTGTTGCAGCCCACTAGATCCTGACTCATGGTAACCAAGTATGTTACAGAGCAGAACTGCTCTATAGGATTTTCTTGGCAGTAATCTTTCCAGTAGCAGATCGCCAGGTCTTTCTTCCTTTGTGCACTATACCCTTTGCCTTGAGTTGATTCTGGCTCATAGCGACCCTATAGGACAGAGTGGAACTGCTCCATAGGGTTCCAAGGAGCAGCTTGTGGATTTGAATTGTTGACTTTTTGGTTAGCAGCCGTAGCTCTTAACCACTGCCTGACCAGGGCTCCTTGGTGCTGCTGGGTGGGTTCAAATAGCCAAACTTTAGGTTAGTAGTCAAGCGCAAACCATTTGTGCCACCCAGGAGCCTTTGTAAGTGTGCAGTACAGTTTGGATCTTTTCCCACACTCCCCCCACCCCACCCCACTCTATTTAGACTAAAATCACCTTCAATATTGGGATTGTGTCTTATTCATTCATAGCAAAGTTGCTGGCATACAATGATGCTTACCGTTTGCTGAAGGAATAAATGAATGTATCAACAATTATTTATTGAATACAATTAAACTAATTATATCAAAGGAAAAGCTGTGATAGTGAGCAAAACAGAACATCCAAATTCTATCTAAAATCTGGATGACAATGAGGGAAAAAAACGACAGTAATTTATAGCGCTATAAGATGAAACGTATGTTGTTATTGTTGTGTGCCATTGAGTTAATTCTGACTCACTGCAACCCTATTGCACAGAGTGAAACTGCCCCATAGGGTTTCCTACTCTGTAATCTCTATGGGAGCAGATCTCCAGGTCTTTTCTTCTGTGAAGCTGCTCGTGGGTTGGAACTGCCGATCTTTCGGTTAGCAGCGCAGCTCTTAACTCATTTTTTTTTTAAGTTTTAAATGTATTAGGGCTTATTGATTAGATAATAGCTTAACTGTAATGTTGTGATTTCCTTTTCTATGCATTTTTATATATTTTAATTTCCATTTGTTATATAATACATGAATGAACTTGATATTGAATTTTTATTTAAAAATGCCATAGATTTGGTCACTAATTGTTTACTCAAGGTGCATCTACTCACAAAACAGCCAGGATGTCTCAGCTACCAGACAGTAGAGATCTGGGAAGTCCCTGGTGGCATCAATGCAGTTACCGGTGATTGCGTTATATTTGAATGATCCCAACCATAACATTGTTATAAAACATGATAGGGAGTTAAGCTTGGGGGACAAGGCTAATTGATAAACTCTCTCCCACCACATATATGATTATTTTCTGTTAATTCTCAACGCACTAAATACTCCTGTCCACAAGTACCTAAAGAAACACAAGAGGGAAAGATAGAGGTTTAGGGATATTTGTTCCAAAGAAATGATTATGTCAAATCGCTGTTAACAGTAATACTCTTGGCTTAGAAACATCCCTACCTTGAAGAAGATGAACCGGCTACATTTTAGCCCTAGGACCCAAGACTGTACGCAACTTTTCTCAGAAATGGTCACTGGGAAGTGTTTCTTCCCACATTCTATGTCAAAGAACTTTACAAAAATAACCGGCATGGCTCCCATATGTGTTTATGATAAAAGGGCTCCAAGTGAGAACACTGAGAAATACACACACTCCAGTGTATGAAAGCCATCAACACTCCAGCAGTGCCACATGCCTATCCCCTAGGGACCCAGAAAGACTCTATTATACCAGAAAGCCTACAGAATGTAAATCCAGGAGCCTGAATGCTTTTTCAAGAAGTGCAAAATGGAAGACACTTTGATTCCTTGGATTCACCAAATGAATGTCTTGTTTCACCTGAATAAATGAACTTTCGGAAACAAAGACCATATAGCACATTTTCTCCACTTCCCCAAAGAGAAAAAAATCCATATCTAAATAAAGCTCTATCTTTCTATCGATTTTAAGCAAAAAAGTTTGTGAGAGGAAAAAAAAAAAGTTGATGCACGCTGCAAAAATCTAGATGCATCGTTTCTGAGAGCCTGGCTGAGAAAGGCGAAGCCCCATCCTCTCTTAGTAAACACAAAGATGTTCGCTCTCTGCTTGCAGAATGCAAATGGGCAGAATCCATGGTTATTTAGGCACATTTGCAAAAGCACCTCTCATGCTAGGCCTGGTCTGGTTTTGTTTCCTTCTCCCCCTGTTCAAGTGCCTTTCCCCAATGTTTTAACCCCTAAGAGTTTGAAAGAGCTTAATCCTCTACCTTTACCCTCCAACCTAAGAAGCATGATTTTACCTTTTTTTTTTAATTGTGGGAAACATATATGTTACAAAACATTTGCCATTTTAGCATCTCTCACATGTACAGTTCAGCGACATTAACTTATGTTCATCTTATTGTTCCACCGTCACCCTTATCCATTCCCAGACTTGTCCATCACCCTTAATAGTAGCTCAGTGTCTCCTAAGCATTGAGTCGAATCTTAGCATTTTGATGAGCTGCTCCAGATTTAAGTAAGAAATTATTCTAACATTGACACTGCCCACACATCCCTCTCCAAAATTCTATTTCTCTCTTCTACCCCTAAGACCACTGCAACCCAAACTTTGGTATTTATTATTATTCTCATTCATATAAATATAGATGGTATTGTTGTTGCTAGTTGCTACTGAGTTGGCTCTGACTCATGGCAACCTTATGTATAAGAGAACAAAACATTGCCTGGTCCTTTGCCATCCTCACGATTTTATTGCAGCTCTTGTGTCAATCTGTCTCACTGAGGGTTTCCTTCGGTTTTTGCTTCCCTTTTGCTTTACCAACCACGATGTCCTTTTCTGGAGATTGGTCTTTCCTGATAATGTGTCCAAGCTAAGCAAGCTGAAGTCTCGCCATCCTGACATTTTTAACGAGCTTTCTGGCTGTATTTCTTCTAAGACTGAATTGTTTGTTCTGGCAGTCCACAATATATTCAGTATTCTTTGCCAACACCACAATTTGAATGCATCCCTTCTTCTTTCATCTTCCTTTTTCATTGTCCAGCTTTTACGTGCATATGAAATTATTGAGAAGAATATTTTAAATTTTTACATAAATAGCATAATACAGTGGATATCTTTTTCAATTCCCTTAATTGATTGTTTATGCACAACACTGTTTTGAAGGTCATCAATATGCTATATAGAGTTTTAAGTTATTCATGTTAACAACTGCATAGTATTCCATTGTATGACTATATGATAGTTTATTTGTCTAATTTCCCTCTGATGGATATTTGCATTCCCTTTCTGTCATTGTTTTTCCTTCTTATCATCCATGATAACTTTTGTCGGCAGTGCTTTGCCTTTGAAGGGTGTCCCTCTCATCTCAGGCAGCATCAGAGTATTATTTTCACTTGCCCGCTTTGACAAACTGTTCATGTTTTTCTTTCTTTGTGTTTTATTTACATACTGTGCTGTGCATGGTTGTTTTGCTCTTCTCTTTCTGCATTGCATGTTTAGGTATAGTGATTTAGGGTTAGAAGCAATCTCAGAAGTCTTTTAGTCCAACCTTCTTTTTATAAACTATGACACTGGAACCAAGAAAATGTCAATGACCTGCCCATAAACAGCTGCTTAATGTAGAGCAGGGTTGACAACTTGGGTCTCATGGTTGCCTGACCATTGTTCTTTCCACTACACCAAAGTGACATCCACTCATTTAATTGAAAAATGTTTGTTTGGTGTCAGCTGTTTCTCAGAAGGTCTAGAGCATCTTCCCTCTTCCTCACTGGAACAACCTAGCCACAGTGGGAAAAGCTAAAAAGGGTTCACACCCCAAGAGTCACTAAACTGTAGACAGAGAACCCAAATGTCCATCATCAGATTAATGGATAAACAAATGTAGTTTATGCATACAGTGGAATTATATTCTTCCATAAAGAGAAATGAAGTCCTGATACATGCTATGACACAGATGAATCTTGAAACCTTTATGCTGAGTGAAGTAAGTCAGCTACAAAAGACAAATATTCTATGATTCTACTTATATGAAATATCCAGAATAGACAAATGCATAGAAACCAGCATTTATTAGTGGTTACCAGAGTGAGAAGGAGCCCTGGTTGCCCAGTGGTTAAGCCCTTGGCTGCCTACCAAAAGGTCGGTGGTTCGAACCCACCTGCCACTCTGTAGAAGACAGATGTGGCAAACTCCTTCTGTCAAGATTACAGCCTTGGAAGCCCTATGGGGCAGTTCTACTCTGTCCTGTAGGGCCACTATGAGTCCAAATCAACTTAAAAGCAGTGGTCTGACAAGTGCATATACACACACAGTAGGGGTTGTGTGTGTATAGGGTGTATATGTTAGTGAGTAAACATTTATATGCATGTGCATTTGGCAGAGTTTGGTGCATGAAGTAGAACCAGAGATGATCAAGATCATAAAAGATTTTGTATGTCATGATGTTAAGAACATATTGAACCTGATCCTGATAGCACTGGGAAAGTGTTGGAGAATTTTAAGTGGAAGAACAGTACGATTTAGTTGGATTTGTCTTGTCTAAAAGGTTAATCTGACACCAGCAATATGCAACAGTACTGTAACAATGTGGGTGACAGATAATAAGGGCTTGAAGGAGGTCAGTTAGACTGCTGAGAGGATTTGAAATATTTTAAAGAAGAAAAATGGGTAGGACTTAGTAACTATTGGACAAGAGATGGTGGGTAGTGGTGAGAGGAAAAAGACTATCCAGAAAGATTTCCCTCTACTCCCAGGACAGTTCTGGATCCATTCTACAAAGGAAAACAGACAAAGTCTATGATTTCAGGCCATTGGAGCTTATTCTCTCTATATTCCTTGGAAACATGGAAAAAGTACATATTCCTGAGTTCTGCCCACACAGTTCCCTGACTCTTGCACACAAGCTTCCTTGTCTTCTGGGGTAGACATGGTCTGGTCTTGGTCCACGCTCCCTGGGTGATCTGGCCATCTTCCGCCTCACAACTATTACTCGGTTTCTCTTGAAGTGAGTAGTACGCCATCTTTCTTTCATTGCTGTTGGGTCTAATGCATCATCCTGACACCTACTGCTGCTAGGCTTTATAATAATATCACCACAAAAATCTCATATTTTGTGTTCAATAGTGCTTAGGGTGTTTGTCGTTCCCCTTCAGCAAACCAAGAGGCCCTTTTTCATAAACTTGAGTGCATTTCCCAGCCAAGGGCTTATTTGAAGGTCTTCGCGGTCCTTATAAAATCCAGCAGTGAGCTCATCTACATCAGAGCATTCACTTCTGTTCCTCGAGACTGTAATGATGCATCTTCTCTCCAAGGCAGTTGGTTTTGCTTCTAAACCTTCCAACCTCCCCCAATTACATCAGCTTAGGTAAACATTTCTTATTTGCACCTCTCCATTTATTATAGAGAAAAATATACCATCTGTTTGAAAACACAAGTTAGCACTACGTTAAGTCAGTGGGAAGGGAAAGGACAAGGTGTCCAAAGGAGATCAAGTAGAGTGAGAGAGAGAAAGAGCCAGAAGCAGGAGGGCAAAATCCATTTGACTTTACTCCTGAGAGTCCAACGTCAGTCCCCGCTCCTAATATCCCCATGCCCCCTCTTGAAGTCTCAGCAGATTTCCTGTCAGAGAAAAGTGATACATCTTCTACCTTCACTTTCATGCAGGCTATTGTCGTAAATTTCTGGGTCTTAATGCCACTAATGTTTATTGTCCTCAGTTTCTGATTGGGCTCTCAAAATTATATCTTTTCTCTGGTAAATGCCCCCCTGTTCTACTGATTATTTGAAATTGTCCACTTTATTTTTCTTAAATTCCATGCATGTCTTTCTTATACTTTTTCTAGTTATTTCTTCCTTTTTAAGAAGGCCTATGCCTGTGAAAAAGTCCTTGGGTGGCACAGTTAACATGCTTGGCTGCAAATGGAAAGGTTAGAGGTTCAAGTCTACCCAGAGGCACCTTGGGAAGAAAGGCCTGGTGATCTGCTTCTGAAAAATCAGCCACTGAAAACCCAATGGAGCACAGTTCTCCTCTGACACACACGGGGTCACCATGAGTGGGAAGTGATTCAATGGCAAATAAAGAAGATGCTTGAGAAAGAAAAGTTGTAAATGTCAGAGATGCTCATTTTTGGGGTCTTTTTCAGAAAATGGAGGAGCCATCTCTCTCCATGCCCTCTATACCAACCGGTCTTCCCTTGTCTGTCTTCTAGTTTACCATTTCTGAATAGAAGGTTAGCATTGGTGAAATGCATTCAATATGTTTTCTTCTACACCCTACTGTGCCACTTGTTATCAGTGTGACTGTAGGTTGGTCATTTGACCCATCTGGCCTCAGGATCATCAGCTTTAAGTAGGAAGTGGAAAAAAATGACCTGAGGTTTTTCCAGCACTAAATTATATCATTCTTCGGTTTAAGTTTCCCTTTTCCAACCAAGTTTTATTTGTGTCTCAGCTCCAATCACTCATTCCAGTTTCCATTTCCCTTTCTATCGATACCAAAAGACTTTTCTCATAGTACAGGCAATCCCCGGATTACAAATGAGTTCTGTTCCTAAATGTCTTTAAATCAAATTTGTACATAAATCAAAATCAGTAGGTTCATATCTAACATCAGTTAGTCAAATGTTTGTCTTAGTACATAGTATATAGTGTACCTTTCTATGCATAAAAAACATTAAAGAAATACTTTCAAATACACTAAAACATCTTTAACATAATACAGTAATATAATAATAATGTTTTGATGTCCGTCACAAAGTATAACACCCGTTTGTTATTATGAACCATTGTATGTGCCTCAAATTTTTAACATAATACGCTTTACAAGGGTTGGTTCCTATCTACAGGTTGTACTCAGGGGTGGATTATCCAACAGGTAAGGTAAGCAGGGTGATTACCTTGCTTACCAGATCATCTGTGGTGAACAATTTCACATATTTTCACCACGTCAAAGATTCTGCTTCTAGGTATGCCTGGCATCTGTCTCTCTCCCAACCTCACGGCACCTTCCTACAGAATCAAAGCCTCTTTTCAAATTTACAGTCCCTGACAGGGGCAGATGACCCAGTAAGCAAGGTAAGCACAGACTTACTTATGCTTACTTAATAATCTGTAGTGAACAATTTTCCCCCGTGTGGTGAAATCCATGTGAAATTATTCACTACAGATGAGTAAGCACTGTGCTTACCTTGATTATTGGATAATCTGCCCCTAAACCAAAAACCAAATCCATTGCCATCAAGTCAGTTCCGACTCATAGCAGCCCTATAGGACATAGTAGAACTGCCCCATGGGGTTTCCTAGGAGCAGCTGGTGAATTTGAACTACCGACCTTTTGGTTAGCAGTCGAGCTCATAACCATCGCTCCACCAGGACTCCAATCTGTCCCTGATTGTATGTAAATCGGACTTTCGTAAACCAGGGATGGCCTGTATTCCCTGAAGTCTTCCTAGAGACCTTCCTTGAGGCCTCTTTTCAGTGGTCATTTCTTCTGTTTCCTCCTCCTTATTGTTCCACTTCAATATAATAGTAGAAATAAGAATAAGTAGGTCTCTCTACCAAAGGTAAGGATTCCTGGCAGTGCAATGGTTAAAGTGCTCGGCTGTTAATCAAAAGGTCAGCAGTTTGAACCTACCAGCTGCTCCACAGGAGAAAGATGTGGCAGTCTGCTTCAGTAAAGATTTACAGCCTTGGAAACCCTATGGGGCAGCTCTACTCTGTCCTATAGTGTTGCCATAAGTCGGAATCGACTCTATGGCAGCAGGTTTGATTTTTTTGGTTATAACAAAGGCTACTGAGCTATTTTTCTTGCCTCCTTGCTATTTCAACCCTCCTGGCTGTTATGATGTGTATCTTGGGAAGAAAATGATTGCTGTAACCTTCGTCATATTGTGCTAGTCCTGGACCCTCAGCCAAACCAAGGAAATTTAAAGATAGGGGAATCTCCAAACATGAAAGTAGTCTAAATAACAAGCATGATTTTTGGCCTTGCAATGAAACACTTTAGGATATATATAAAGATACACAGAAATGTTCATCAAACAGTTGTTTATAATAGTAAAAATACAGAAAAAAAAATACAGAAACCACATCCAAAAACAGGAAACTGATTTTTTCCAAAAATTATGTGAAGGAGTTTAGACTTTAACATGAGGAATTCGGGCAGTCATTGAAATGTTTAAGCAGGGAGTGTTCTGATCCAATATTTTTTTTAGAAAGATCACCCTTTGCTAATGAAGAGAATAATTTGAAAAGAGGTAAGTATTAGGAAAAGCAAGTAATATTGGTGGTTTGGACTATGGCACTGAAAGTGGATATGAAGAGACATATTTGAGAACTTCAAGGAGAGAGACTTGACAGGACTTAGTGACTGATTCCTCCACATGTCTGTCAGTTTGTCGTGCTGTGGGGGCTTGCATGTTCCCGTGATGCTGAAGCTATGCCACTGGTATTCAGATACCAACAGGGTCATTCATGGAGGATAGGTTTCAGCTGAGCTTCCAGACTAAGACAGACTAAGACAGGAAGAAGGACCCAGAAGTCTACTTCTGAAAAGAATTGGCCAACAAAAACCTTATGAATAGCAGCGGAACATTGTCTGATATAGTGCCAGAAGATGAGCCTCCCAGGTTGGAAGGCACTCAAAAGACGATTGGGGAAGAGCTGCCTCCTCAAAGTAGAGTCAACCTTAATAACATGGATGGAATCAAGTTTTCAAGACCTTCGTTTGCTGATGAGGTATGAATCAAAATGAGAAGAAACAGCTGCAAACATGCATTAGTAATCAGAATGTGGAATGTATGAAGTATGAATCTAGGAAAATTGGAAATCATCAAAAATTAAATGGAATGCATAAACATCAATATTCTAGACACTAGTGAGCTGAAATGGACTGGTATTGACCATTTTGAATCGGAAAATCATATGGTCTACTATACCAGCAATGACAGCTTGAAGAGGAATGGCATTGCATTCATCATCAAAAAGAACATTTCAAGATCTATCCTGAAGTACAAAACTGTCGGTGATAGGATAATATCCATACACCTACTAGGAAGATCGGTTCATACAACTATTAGTCAAATTTATGCACCAACCACAGAGGCCACAGATAAGAAATTGGAGATTTTTACCAGTTTCTGCAGTCTGAAATTGATGGAACATGCAATCAGGATGTATTGATAATTACTGGTGATTGGAAGGCGAAAGTCAGAAACAAAGAACGATTGGTAGTTGGAATATACTGCTTTGGTGATAGAAACAATGCCAGAGATCCCATAATAGAATTTTGCAAGGCTGATGACTTCTTCAATGTAAATACTTTGTTCACAAACATAAACGGCAACTATAAACATGAATCTTGCCAGACAGAATAACAGGAATCAAATCGACTACATCTGGAGAAAGAGAAGATGGAAAAGCTCAATATCATCAGTCAGAACAAGTCCAGGGGCTGACTGTGGAACAGACTATCAATTGGTCACACGCAAGTTCAAGTTCAGGTTGAAACTGAAGAAAATTTGAACAAGTCCACGAGAGCCAATGTATGACCTTGAGTACCTCCCACCTGAATTTAGAGACCATCTCAAGAATAGATTTAACAAGTTGAACACTAATGACTGAAGACCAGACAAGTTGTGGAATGATGTCAAGGACATCATCCATGAAGAAAGCAAGAGGTTATTGAAAAGACAAGAAAGAAAAGAAAAACCTAAATGGATGTCAGAAGAGATTCTGGAACTTGCTCTTGAAAGTTGAGCAACTAAAGCAAAAGGAAGAAATGACGAAGTAAAGGAACTGAACAGAAGATTTCAAAGGGCAGCTCGAGAATACTAATTATTATAATGACATGTGCAAAGATGTGGAGATAGAAAACCAAAAGGGAAGAACACGCTTGGCATTTCTCAAGCTGACAGAACTGAAGAAAAAATTCAAGCCTCAAGTTGCACAATTGCAGGAGTCCACGGGCAAAATATTAAATGACACAAAAAGCATCAAAAGAAGATAGAAGGAATACAGAGTCATTGTGCCAAAAAGAATTGGTTGACATTCAACCATTTCAGGAGGTAGCTTACGATCAAGAAGCAATGGTACTAGAGGAAGAAATGCAAGCTGCACTGAAGGCATTGATGAAAAGCAAAGCTCCAGGAATTGATGGAATATCAATTGGGATGTTTCAACAAACAGATTCATCACCAGAAATGCTCACTCATCTATGCCAAGAAATTTGGAAGACAGCTACCTGACCAACTGACTGGAAGAGATCCATATTTATGCCTATTCCCAAGAAAGATGATCCAACCGAATGCAGTAATTAATAACAATATCATTAATATCACATATAAGCAAAATCTTCCTGAAGATCATTCAAAAGTGGCTGCAGTGGTATATTGACAGGGAACTGCCAGAAATTCAGGCTGGATTCAGAAGAGGACATGGAAGCAGAGAATACCAGAAACATGTTTACCTGTGTTTTATTGACTATGCAAAGGCATTCGACTCTGTGGATCATAACAAATTATGGATAACATTGGGAAGAATGGAAATTCTTTACATAGATCAAGAGGCAGTTATTCAAACAGTACAAGGGGATACTGTGTGATTTAAAGTTAGGAAAGCAGTGTGTCAGGGTTGTATCATTTCACCATACCTATTCAATCTGTATGCTGGGCAAATAACCCAAGAAGCTGGACTATATGAAGAAGAATGGGGCATCAGAATTGGAGGAAGACTCATCCACAACCTGCATTATGCAGATGACAAAATCTTTCTTGCTGAAAGTAAAGAGGATTTGAAGCACTTACTGGTAAAGATCACAGCCTTCAGTATGGATTACACCTCAACATAAAGAAAACAAAAATCCTCACGACTGGGCCAATAAGCAACATCATGATAAACAATGAAAAGATTGAAGTTGCCAAGGATTTCTCTTTACTTGGATCCACAATCAACACCCATAGAAGCAGCAGTCAAGAAATCAAAAGATGCATTGAGTTGGGAACATCTGCTGCAAAGGACCTCTTTAAGGTGTTGAAAGGCAAAGATGTCACCTTGAAAACTAAGGTGCGCCTGACTCAATCCATGGTATTTTCAACCCCATCACCTGCATGCGAAAGCTGGACAATGAATAAGGAAGACCAAAGAAGAATTGATGCCTTTGAACTGTGATGTTAGGGAAGAATATTGAATATACCATGGACTGCCAAAAGAACTGACAAATCTGTCTTAGAAGAAATACAACCAGAATGCTCCTTAGAAGCAAGGACGGTGAGACTTTGTCTCACATACTTTGGACATGTTATCAGGAGGGATCAGTCCCCTGGAGAAAGATATCATGCTTGGTAAAGTACAGGGTCAGGCAAAAAGAGGAAGACCCTTAACGAGATGGATTGACACAGTGGCTGCAAAAATGGGCTCAAGCATAACAATGATTGTGAGCGTGGCGCAGGACAGGGCAGTGTTTCGTACTGTAGTACATAGCATCGCTATGAGTCAGAACCGACTTGATGGCACCTAACAACAACAACGACAGTGATTAATTAGGAGCCCTGATGACACAATGGTTAAGCACTCTGCTGCTAACCAAAAGGTCAGCGGTTCGAATCTACTACTCACTCCATTGCAGAAAGATGTGGCAGTCTGCTCCTGTAAAAATTACAGCCCCAGAAACCCTGTGGGCAGTTCTACTTTGTCTACTTTTGCTGTGAGTCGAAACTGACTCCACAGCAATGAGTTTGGCTTGGTTTTTGTTTAGTGACTTAATGTGGAAGTTGAAAAACTGTTTCTACTAGTCAGACATTAATGATTTCACTTTAAGATCTTTGTACACCTTCTTCTCTTTAGTGTACCTCATACATCAATCTATGTCACTCACAGTGTGGCCCTACAAAATATTAGCAAAGAGAAAAGTCTGTCTTCAGTATCACCCGTATGTCTCCCTTTTTGATACCCTAGTTTCCTGCCTCCTATGGCCTCTCTGTCTCCTTTAAATTTAAACATCAGTGCTCTCTGAAAAGTGGTGGAGCCTGAAAAAACAGGATTTGGACCCAATTAGGCCTGGTTTTGAATTCAGTTCTGCCATTTACAAACCAGGAGATGGGGCAGATTATTTAACCTCATTAAGCCTCAGTTTCTACATACGCAAACAAAGACAATAGTACATATTTTATAGGGGTATAGCGAGTAAAATACATCACATATATAAATCGCCTAGCTTTGTGTCTTACCTAAAATAAGCTCTCAATAAGTAATTATTATCATCATCACATCCAGGAATAAAAAATTGTGACAACTTTAATTTATACCTTCACATTGTTGAATAGAATGTGTGTATTTCACTTGTGTCTCTAACAATGAAGTAATAGACTTTGGCTCTGAGTATAAGAGAAATTTGTGGCAATAACCTTAGGTGGAGCAGGCATTTTGTTGAAAACAGTGTCCAATTAATGTTTTGCTATCAATACCTCCCCAAAAGCTCCCTCTTTCACTTTTGCAGGCACGATCAATCAGTCGACAGGGTCCTACAGATAAGAGACATCTGCCCCTGCTCCTTACAGCTTCCGGTTTGTGTTCTGATTAATCTGCTGTACCAGTGTGTGGTTGTTAAGGCATAGACTACCTTCTACCTATGGGACCATAGATGAAATGCTTAAATTTTTCAAGCCTCTGTTTTCTCATCTATATTCTGAAGACAATAATAGTATCCGAGGGGGATTAAATTGGATAACTGGATAAGTAAAGTACTTAGCATGGGGTATGGAAGGTAAAAAAAAAAAAAATGGAAGGTAGCAAACATTAAATAAATGTTTGCATTGTTATTATTAGTAGTAGGAGTATCTCCTCTAACTTTGTTCTATCAGTTTATTTTTCACTCCTGTTTATCGTTACAAATTTTTTGACAATAGACATTGCACATTAGTTGAGAACCTATCTTGTATAAACTTTCCCAAATATGTGTTAAAATATTATAGCTTCACAAATAGCTTCCTGACTTAAAAACAAACAAACAAACAAAAAACCTTGGGATTTGGTCTTATTTTTTCTCTGTGTGCTACTAAGATTTCCTCTTTATCTAGACTCTTCATTTGGTTCTTTTTTATAGCTACTTTTTCTCTACTAAGATTTGCTGTCTTTTCATTCATTATGAGCATATTTTCCTTGAAGTCCTTGACCATAAGCATAATAACTTCTTTGAGCGTCTTGTCTGATAATTCCAATTCTGGATCATCTTAGCATCAGTCTCCATGGATTTTTCTTCTTCCTTTCAGAATAGCTTACATTTGTTTTGTTTTGTTTCTTCGTATGTAAAGTAATTTTGGTCTATGCCCTAGACATTGAAAATGATACATCGCAGAGTCTCTGGGTTCTGTTATATTTCTCTGAAGGATATGGACTTTTTTTGTAACGTACAAGCATTATCTATTATAGTAAAACATTGTGTGACAAAGCAGGGTTTTTTTGTTTTGTTTTGTTTTTTTCCCTCTCCCTTCATTTTCCTCACCATGACACATACTCAACTCCTTTTGGGACCAGACATAGGCAAGCCAGGGCAATTTATTTTACTTGACTAAGTCAAACTCCAAACTGAAATTCGAGTTCAATTTTTTTAGGCTTGACTAGGCTACTTGAGGTCTTCCCTGACCATTTGTTGTTCAGGAATCAGCCTGAGATTTGGGAAAAGTTTAAACACAGAATTTAAGCCTTCCCCTGTCTGAGATTCTCCCCTCTGACTTTCCAGATGTTGAGATCACCACAAGCTCTTTACTTTGGCTCTTCAAGTCATTATGACTGAAGGTTTCAGGTCTGAGCTTCAGCTGCCCCACCTGGTACAGACTGGGGCCTGCCCTCAGGTGAAAAGCTGTGGGAAAAAAACGTAAATCTCACTTCACACTGTCGCCATTTTTCCAAATGTTAATTTTCTTCTACAATTTATCTGCTTTTGGCCACTCTTTCATACCTTTGTATATTTGCATTTTGTTACCTAAGGGAAGATTGGGAAAGAAGGAGCTACTCAGCCATGCTGAGGGCAGATCTTTCCATTATTACTTACCTCCACCAAACAGAATAAAATATCTATAATGGAGATAAAAAAAAAAAAGAAGAAAAATCATCTAAATTTCACCACTCTGAAAATTTGCTGTTTTTCTCCTGTGCTTCTTTCCATTTCTTGCCCAGGAATATATTTTTAATTGCTTTGTAAAATATCTATTTAAATTCCCCTGCTGGTGTCCCAAATCTGCCATATTTACTTCTGTGTCCCACTCCTTCTAACATAGGTCATGACGGGTATTTTTATTCCTGTTTTACAAATAGAGAAGTGTAGGTCTGTAAAGTAGAAGTAACTTCTCCAAGATGCACAACTAATCAGAAATTAGAATGCAGATATACTGATCTTATTCTAAAGAAAAAGAGTAATAATAAAGCACAAAATTCCCCTTTACTGGTATTCACAAAGGAGATTAGAATTCTGTGTTTATTGTACTCTAAAACGTATACTCCTTCTTATAAGCTTCTTCAGGCATGGAGGTAAAAGAAATCCGAGTAAGTCTTACCTTAATTTTAAGCACTGGAAATTCAGTTCAAAAACCTTTTGCCTTTCTCAAATATCCACAAGTAACTTCTTTTAAAAAGTTAACTTGACTAGCGTTTCCTTACCTGTCCATGTCTGGTATTAAGTTTCTAAGAACTAATATACTTCATGCTTCCTGCACACAAGCAAATTCCAGACGAAGTAGTCAGTGCCCACACATAGGGGATAGATTCCCAGCAGGGAGTATGTGTCTTGGATTTATGCTTTTTTTTTAGTGTGTGGGATTTGGAAAAAGAATGTTGAAAATGTCTTTTCCCCATAACAGTTTAGGATTTTAAGTCATGTAGAACTGAGACAGCTATTTGCCATGCAATGTAAACACCAGTACCATGGCAGTCCATACTCTTCGCCAATTGTAAGATGCCTTGGAAATCTCATTTGTTCAGAGATTCTGGTTCAAAAGTTTATTATCCTCTGAGGCTTGTCTTGTGCAGAAACACACCTCTGGCTTCCCTAGGTGCTTTGGTAGACCACCTTCTGTTTGAGGAAGATAAACTGTTGAAAACTCAGCTACCAAGGAAATGGGAGGCTGTTTTGTGTTCTCTCTGGTTACATTAAGCCTAGTCTCATCTGATTATCTCTTACAGAAAATTATGTGTGTGTGTATATATATATATATATATATACATATGTACATGTATCAGGCTACAAGACTCTGAGATGTTTGAGACTAGCAATCCAGCTTATTCTAATACTCCTTGGGTCTTCCACAACGTTCTGAATAAAGCAAGTATTCCACAGCTTCTTAGATTGAGTGGAAATATAAAATCTGGAAAAATCTGAATATATCTTCTAGATATTTTTTTTTTCCTGATGGTGAGACCATGAGGAATCCTTTTTTGTTTTCCAAATCTAACTAATGGGAAAAAAAGTTTATGTTTTTGAAGCAAGAATGTTTATGGAGTAAGAACATATACTTAGCTGAGCTTTTTTCTGTGAAAATCCTTATCAATACATCTTGGGTATTTTTAAGCCAAACAGTACTGTTGCTCCAAGAATACTGCCTTATAAGAAAACTTCTGTGGTTTGGTACCTCAGCACTGAAAAAAGGAGATTCCACCAAAGATATATTCATACATTAAAAAAGTAAATTAATTTGATGAATTACATCCTGTAAGAAGGAAGAAGGCCATAAAACTAAATACTAGGAAAATGTGTCAACGCCAACAGTATTTATGCTCAGGAATATCATTCGTCAGCATAGTTCTCTAGTATCATGATTACTGGGATATGCTCCTAGGAAAAAAATCCTAACGGTCAAATATTTTCAGAAAACAATGTTTACAGTAACCTCTCCTTGATGATTCACAATATACTTTATCATATTAAGTTGTTGTTGTTGTTAGGTGTCATTGAGTCAGTTCCAACTCATAGTAATCCCATGTACAACAGAACAAAACACTGCCCAGTCCTGTGCTCTGCTCACAACCATTGCTATGTTTGAACACACGGTTGCAGCTACTGTGTCAATCTATTTCGTTGAGGGTCTTCCTCTTTTTCACTGACCCCCTACTTTATGAAGCATGATGTCCTTCTCCGGGGACTGGTCTGTCCTGATAACATGTCCAAAGTATGTGATCATATTATAGGCTTTCGGAAGTCCCACTTACTTAGCCAGAGATTCCAGATAAGTTTCATTTTGTAAGACAGTGTGAGAAGGGAACATGGAATCTGGATTCAGGCACATTGGCTTCCAACGGTGTCTCAATTTCTTATTTATGTAAACATGAGCGAGTGACTTAAACTTTGAGTCCTTCAGTTTCACCACCTGTAACATTGGGAAAAAAATGTTTACTTCATGACATGTTCTTATCTTTGAAGTTTAAAATAAGGTATTATTTTAAAAATTTCTTATAAAGCACTTAACATGCATTTGGCATCTGGTAGATATAGTTTCTATTTTTCCTGTTGGTTTTTTTATTTCTCTTCCCTCCTCCCTTCTCCTTCCTCCTTCTCCTTCTCTTCTTCATCTTCTACTTCTGTTCTTCCACCTCCTCCACCTCCTTTCCATGTTCTCCTCCTCTTACTCTTCTTTCTTTCTCTTCTCCCTTTTCTTCTCAGATGCACAGTGAAACACTTACTTTGGTTTAGTGGGTTGTCGCTGGCTGCTTTAATAAACTTTTGGTTAACAAGAGATACCAGTGAATCTCTACTCTAACTTTTCTTTCATTAAAACATAGAAACTTTAGAAACCCATTTGCATTCCTTCCTATTAAACTAATAAAGGCCAAGAGCCAACATGAAAGAGAGACGCAAATGTTTTTCAGTCACTCGGTTACACTCGGGTCTCCCAAATGGAAGGAAAGAATTCTACCATTAAACCGCCACTGCCCCCACGACAATAGCTACCTTCCATTAGTACTCCCATAGCACTCCCACTGAGTACTTACGATATGCTAGGCATAAAGCCTCAGGAAGTTTACTTTCTTATTTTAATCCTCATAACTGCTTAATGAAGACAGTATTATTAGCTGCATTCTACAAAGGTGGAAAAGGTAGTTCAAAGAGGGCAGGTTTGCACACATTTAAGTGACAGAACTGGTATTTTTAACCCGGTTCTGTTGATTTCAACAGAATCTCACCACTCTGCTATTGGAAGTATCTGTCTGCCCATTAGACTAAAATGCATTACATCAAGACCAAGAAATCCAAGTGGAAGTTGGAGTTGATTCCAACTCATGATGACCTTACGTATGTCAGAGTAGACCTTTGCTCCATAAGATTTTCAGTGGCTGATTTTTTGGAAGTAAATCACCAAGCCTTTCTCTTGAGGCATCTCTGGGTAGACTTGAACTTTCAACCTTTTGGTATGTAGCTGAGCATATTAACTGTTTGCACAACCCCAAGATTCCTAAAATGACATAGCTTAAACTTAAATGATGACATACACAAACTCTAGGCTGAAAGCTATGGACTTTATCCACTAGACAAGAAGGAGCCATGAAAGTTTTTGAAAAATAGAATAACGTGATCAAAGCTAAGATTTGGGGGAATTAATTTAGCAACAGAGCATGAGCTGGGTTGTAGTGGGAAACGGGAGGTGAAAAACCATGTTAGAAAACTGTAGCAAAAACACACACAAAAAAAGAGTCAAAGGAATCTGAGTGACAACAAGAATTAACATGTGGGATACAGAGACAAAGAAACATTATGGAAATAGCTGTAATAGAACTTGACATGAAAAGAGTATCCCGAAACTGTCCAATTGGCTGAACTTAACTTTAAAATATATTATTATTATTATTTTCTTTCTAAATTACACAAATCCTTAAAACATGGGATTGGTTTCAACCTGTTGTAGTTAAGTTCTCTTGCAGGGTCATTACTTGGGGTGTAATTTTCTCTCCTTGATTTGTTTTTAAGCGAGAACAAAAGAGAAAGGACGTCGGAGTCCTTGATTCCATATTTCAAGGAAGGTTTCTCCCTGCAAAGCTAAACATCTGCTTCCCATCAGGCGCAGATGTGGCTGGGTTCCATGGCGTTGCCCAGGGATGAACTACAACAGATGCAGTGTAGCATCTCATTCATCAGGAGCGTCCCAACAATCTCCCAAATGTGGGCAAGGTCCCTCAAAGGACACCTCCCCACACCCTCTCTGTTAATGTAGACCGAACAGTGTCTGGGTCTGAGGACTTGGAGTATTATTTCTGTCCACCTTCCAACTGGTTCCTTGGAGATCTCATTCATGTCCAGGCCCTCTCTTCAAAATAAGGGAGTAAATCTTAAGCATGAGAAAGAAGAATTCTATTTGCAATGAAGTCTGAGAGCATCGATAGCTAGCCTCTTCTATTCCAAGAGTGGTTAGTATAAATTTGCTTGTGAAAAATAAAATGAAGGTAACATGAGAGTAATATGGGAGAAGGAGGGTCTGGGTGGCGTAAACAATTAACATGCTCAGATTCTAATAGAAAAGTTGGAGGTTCTCATTTACCCAGAGGCACCTTGGAAGAAAGGCCTGGCAATGTACAGGTAGTCTCTGACTTACAATGGGGTTCCATTCCAATGACCATTGTAAGTTGGTTCTGACGTAAGTTGAATACCTCGTTTCTTTTTTTTTTTTTTTTTTAGTTTTCATTATTATTGCCTTTGATTATCAGTGTCTTTATGAATCTGGTCTGAATCTGTCTTTAGTGGTTGGAAACATCACATATAAACTTACAGATATGATGGTATCTTCAAATTATGCACAGCAACTTTGTATGTAGTACACATTACTAATGATGCTCACTGCTGTTGAGTCAATTCCGACTCAGAGTGTCCCTATAGGACAGGTGCAACTCCCCCATAGGGTTTTCAAGGTGCAGTTCATTGTAACTGGAATGTGTCATAAATCAGGCACTACCTGTGCTCCCAAAAAATCAGCCACTGAAAACACTATGGAGCACAATTCCATTCTGACACATGTAGGGTCACCAGGAGTCAGCGTTGACTTGAGAGCAGCTAGTTTTGTTTTTACTGGTAATATGGGAGATTAAAAAAATATAAATGTTAATGTGAAATACAGTATCATATTCAGTAAAGGGAATTTATTCACTTTCTTGGTAGCAGTGAACAGTCTCAAAGTTGCAAGGTCATCAATTCATACAGCCCACGTTAAAGCATTTCAGACTGGAGGGCAGGACTCAAGTATCATTCCTATTGTCTACTCTGTGTACAGTAGCCCATTTGGGAGAAAGATACTTCTCCTTGAAACCTCCTGGCTGAGCAAAAGATCACTAAATCAATTAAATCTGTAAACATTTATTAAGTGCCTATTTTGTGCTATTCTAAATGGTGAGGATATAGAAATGAACAAAACAGGTGAAAATCCCTGCCATCCTGGCACTTATATTTTAATGGGGGATACAAACAAAAAAGATTAAATGTAAAATATATAGGGTTCTAGATGGTGATAAATGTAAGGTGGAAAGATAAGGCAGGGCCTGGGACTATGGGTTTTGCGGGGGGGGGTTACATTTTTATATGGGGTATTTAGGTGGGCCTCACTGAGGAGGTAAAGGGATGGCGCATCCAGCAAGGCAGGTATTTTGACGAAGTGTTCTCCAGGGGCAGGGAGAAACAAGGTCATGGTGCTTAATTTTATGTGTCAACTCAGCTAGACTATGGGACCAATTTGTATGGTCAAACACTACGTGTTGCCATGAAGATATTTATATTTGATTAGCGTGTAAATCAGCTGTTCATAAACTAAGCAGATTACCCTTCACGATGTGGGTGGCCCTCATGCAATCAGTGAAGGCCTTAAGAGCAAAAACTGAAGTTTCCTGAGGAAGAAGGATTCTGTTTCAAGATTGTAGATAAACAAGACTGCTGGAATTTCTAGCCTCTCGACTGACCTATGAATTTTGGACTTGCCAGCCCCCAAGATCACGTAAGCCAATTACTCAAAATCTCGATCTCCCCCCGTGTGCGTATGTGTGTATCTATCTACCTGGTGGTACAGTGGTTAACACCTCTGCTGCTGACCAAATGTTTGGCAGTTCAAATCCACAACCCACTCCTTGGAAACCCTATGGGGTAGCTCTACACTGTCCTATGAGTCAGAATTGACTTGATGGCAATGGATCTATCTACCTACCTACCTGTCTGTCTGTCTGTCTGTCTGTCTGTCTGTCTGTCTGTCTATCTATCTATCTATCTACTAGTTGCTGTTGAATCAGTTCCAATTCATGGCAACCCCATGTGTGTCACAGTAGAACTGTGCTCCATAAGGTTTTCAATGGCTGATTTATTTCAGTGGTGGTGTACTGATTAAGAGCTCAGCTACTAACCAAAAGGACGGCCGTTCAAAACCTGCCGTATAGGTTTGCTATGAGTCAGAATCGACAAAATGGCAATGGGTTTGAGTTTTTATTGCCATCCGGTCCATTTCAACTCATAGTGACCCTGTAGGACAGAGTAGAACTGCCCCATAGTGTTTCTAAGGAGTGGCTGGTGGATTTGAACTGCCAGCCTTTTGGTTAACAGCCATAGCTCTTAACCACTGCACCACCAGTGCATTCCCTCCCTCCCTCCCTCCCTCTCTCTCTCTCTCTCTCTTATTCGTTTTGTTTCTAAGAAAAAAGGCAAAACCCAAGAACACTCTTGGTGGGCTCAAGGGACAGTAGAGAAACAGCAGCTGGAGCAGAGTGAAGAAAGGAATGGGAAGTGAGAGATAAGGCACCGGGAGACCACATCACAAGGACATCATTCAACATTGGAGTTTTATACTGAGGGAGGCAGGGAGCCTTCAAAGGGTTTGAGTACATGAGTGGCATAAAATCACTGTGCTGGCTGCTGTGTTGAGAATAGGCTATGATGCCAGGGCTGAGGATGAATTAATGTTGGCAAAGGCTTCGCAAAATTGATGACAGAGAAACGAGGCAGGTGCACCTAAAGTAATAAGAAAGAAAAGGGATTTGGAGCAGGGACAAAGCCCATTTTGAGTCAAAGTATATCTTGTAAAGGCATCTGTGCAGAAGTTTCTTCCTAGTTGTACAGATATGACATTGGGACATGGCTTTGCACTTCTCGGTGTTTCCTCTTCCTCTGCAGTATCCTAAGTTCAGGGAGCCTCATTCCACTCTCCTTTCCTTTAACTAATAAACGATTAACTCCCCTTCACTTTTTGCTTAGCTTTTGGAAAGCAGTTTCCATTTCTGTTGAAAGTCGATAGCCTTATTTTTTTTCCACAGTAAATGCTGAGTAACGGATTTTGGAACATCTGGGCAACCCCAATTATGTTATGATTGCATATCCTATAGGCTTGTTGGGATTAGGGAGGGTGGAGGGAAACTCAGTGTGTCCCAAGTATATGAGCTATACCTAATTTTAAGGGGAAAAAAGAAAATGCTGTCTCATCACGTAGAACATCTGGTGGAATTCAAGATTCAGTTACAAATGGTTTTGAAGGCTAATTATTAGACAAACGATGCCCATTGAAACTAGGTTGTGGTTTCACCAGCAGGCAAAATTCTACTGATCGCTCTAAAATGCACTTATTACGAGTTCCTTAACATGTATTATGTTTCCACTGGGCTAAGAGGGCAGAAGGTGGCTTCTTGTTTAGGGTAAAATGGAAGAATAAAGTGTAGGAGAAATGATAGAAAGCAGATTAATTGCTTCCTGTATCTATGATCATTTCCTATCAGGGAAATGCAAGGCTCGGATTTGAAATCCAAGTACCTAAAAAAAAAAAAAAAACCTAGATAATATTAATTATAATAATAGTAATAGTGATAGCTATTACTTATTGAACACTTACTATGTGCCAAGCATTTTACAGGCATTATCTCAATTATTCCTCAAGTACTATTATTATCCTCATTGATCAAACGAGTAAATTAAGACTTAGAGAGGCTTAAGAAACTTGCTGCAGTTTGAACAACCTAAGCGGTGGAGCTGGAATTTCAGCCAAGGACTCGTGAATCCACAACTGCCACGTTTAAAGGCTACATTATGCTGAAGTGACTTGCATTTAGCTGAAATGCAGATGGATGTCTCTACATGTGGCACAGTGATCCCAATATGACAGAAAATCTCTAAACTTACCAATGTACTCCTTTGTAATTTGACATTGGAGTCCCCGGATAGTACAACCGGTTAATGCTTGGCTGCTAACTGAAAAACTGGAGGTTTGAGTCCACCCAAAGGCACCTTGGAAGAAAGGCCTGGTGATCTACTTCTGAAAAATCAGCCATTGAAAACCCTGTGGAGCACAGGTCTACTCTGACACACGCGGGGTCACTGCAAGGTGGACGTATTTTTTCCTTGGTGTCTGGAGCCTTTTTTAAGGTAATAACTGTTTTGTTTTGCTTTGTTTGGCTTTTAGGCAATACATTCAGTCCTGAAAAATAATGGGCAAATAGACTGTGATCCAGAAGCTATTTAAGAAGTCTCAATATTTCAAGAAAATCCACAATAAATGTGTCTTAAAACAAAACAAAATGTAGGGAGTTTTTGCAGAAATATAACCACCTCTGATGAAAGTGAAAATACGTTGCAGGTGTAGCCGAAGCCCCGGGTTTGAATTCTGACTCTACAATTCATCTGGAAGGAATGTCATGGTCATGTCCATGTGACATGGCTACTGTGAGACAATGGATCTGAAAAGACTTGGGGAACTCTGAAGCTCATTTCAAATATTAATTACTATAAATCAAAATAATCCATTTCCATCAAGTCGATTCTGACTCATAGCAACATGTAAGACAGAGTAGAACTGCCCCATAGGATTTCCAAGGAGCAGCTGTTAGAATCGGACCGCCCATCTTTTGGTTAGCAGCCGAGCTCTTTAACCACTGTGCCACCTTTTTTTTTTTTTTTTTTCCAGGGCTCCTTAATTACTACAGTAATTCAAATTTCAAATCCCTTTATCTCTTGTAAGTATATATTTTAAATGAACCAAAAACCAAACCTACCAAACCTATTGCCATCGAATTGATTCCAACTTTCTTAAATTGAGGCAGCTCAATATAAAATCATTAGCCAAACAGAAAGATCTTGGCTAAAAACATAACCATGCCCATTTCTATTGACTCACTTTCTCTTAACTAAAATTCTTATTCCTTATCATTACCGTGACATTATCATAATAAAAATACCTTTTTATAGTTTTTCTTTTTTAATTATGTGTGTTCCATTAGAAGCATGCAAACAAAAAAAAAAGGAAAACAGATTAAAAACACCAACACGTAAGGCTTTTAAAAATCATTAGAAGCATGCAAACTAAAAAGGAAAACAGATTAGAAACACCAACACGTAAGGCATTTAAAAACCCAGAAAACAAAGAGCACAAAATAAATGAAAATAAAATTACTCATTTACATAAAATTATTTATGAACCATCTTGATGTTTTATATTCCAGAGTAGAGCTTCCCTATAATTTGTCTTTAATGCAATTTAATTATCAAATCCTATCAAAAATGCCCTAAATAAGGACTGGCTGGTGGATTCGAACTACCAATCATTTGGTTAGCAGCCAAGCTCTTAAACACTGCACCACTAGGCTTATGCTTAATTATTATTAATTCAAATATGGTTACCAGTTTCCTTACTAAATTATTGATCTCACTGATTTTGCTATTATGACCATGGGTAACAGCCCCTTTCATTTCCCCCAAAAATCATTGTTTAGGATATATATATGAAAAGAAACAACATATGAGATTAATGATTACCAGAGAATGATCAGTGAGTCGTGGTTTCTCTAAGTGCAGATCCAGAGGGGACAGATGTCTTGGATAAGAGTCACCTTCCCCTGAACACTGATTCCAGCTAATCTCCAGGAAGACATTTCCCATCTGGATGTTGGTTTCCATGGTAACTGTGATGCAATTTGATGACTGCCCTTGGAACCGGGCTATGGTAAGAGAGTAGAGTTTATGACCCACTCATCTATCAGTTTGTGATATTGTTTTTTTTGTGTGTGTGTCTTAGTTACCTAGTGCTGCTATAACAGAAATACCACAAGTGGATGTCTTTAACAAACAGAAATTTCTTCTCTCACAGTTTGGAAGCCAGAAGCCCAAATTCAGGACACTAGCTCTAAGGGAAGGCTTTCTCTCTGTGTTGGGTCTGGGGGAAGGCCTTCGTCTCTTTTCAGCACCTGTAGGCTTGACATTCCCTTGGTAATCTACATATGTCTTGGCATGAGTCTTGATCTAGGATTTTCTCAGCACAGGGACCTCAGGTCCAAAGGATACACTCTGCTCCCAGGTCTTCTTTCTTTGTGGTAGTCAGGTCCCTCTCTCTCTGTTTGTTTCTCTCCCCTTTTATCCCTTGTAAGATAAAAGGTGATGCAGACCAGGGAAACTTCCCTTACTTCTAATCAGGTCTGTGACCTGAGTAAGGGTGTTGCATTTCACCCTAATCCTGCCTCATTAACAAAATAAAGATAATCTAATCATCTTTAACATAACCTAATCCTAACTCATTAACCACAGAGATTAGTATTTAAAACACATCACAAAATTGAGGACAGTTAAATCCAATCACAAAATGTAAGACAACCACACAAAAACGGAAATCATGGCCCAGCCAAGTTGACACATATTTTGGGGGGACACAATGCAATCAATGACAGTTTGCGTGTCACTGTGATGCTGGAAGTTATGCCACCAGTATTACAAATACCAGCAGGGTTGCCCATGCTGAACAAATTTCAGCAGCACTTCCAGATTAACGCAGACCGGGAAGAAGGACTTGGTGATCTACTTCTGAAAAAGATTTGCCAGTGAAAACCTTATGGATAGCAGCAGAACATTGTCTCCGATAGTGCTGGAAGATGAGCTCCACATGTTGGAAGGCACTCAAAATACGACTGGAGAAGAGCTGCCTCCTCAAAGTACAGATGACCTTAATCATGTGGATGCAGTAAAACATTTGGGAACTTCATTTGCTGATTTGTATGGTTTAAAATGAGAAGAAACATCTGCAAACATCCATTAGTAATCAGAACGTGTAATGTATGAAGTATGAATCAAGAAAAATTGGAAGTCATCAAAAAATGAAATGGAATAAATATTTATATCCTAGGCATTGTTGTTGTTAGGTGCGGTAGAGTTGGTTCCGACTCATAACAACCCTATGTACCACAGAACGAAACACTGCCCAGTCCTGCGCCATGCTCACAATCGTTGCTATGCTTGAGCCCATTGTTACAGGCACTGTGTCAATCCATCTCGTTGAGGGTCTTCCTCTTTTCTGCTGACCCTGTACTTTACCAAGCATTATGTCCTTCTCTAGGGACTGATCCCTCCTGACAACATGTCCAAAGTATATAAGACGCAGTCTCGCCATACTTGCTTCTAAGGAGCATTCTGGTTGTACTTCTTCCAAGACAGATTTGTTCGTTCTTTTGGCAGTCCATGGTATATTCAATATTCTTTGCTAACACCACAATTCAAAGGCATCAATTCTTCGGTCTTCCTTATTCATTGTCCAGCTTTTGCATGCAATATGATGCAATTGAAAATACCATGGCTTGGATCAAGCACACCTTAGTCTTCAAAGTGACATCTTTGCTTTTTAACACTTTAAAGAGGTCTTTTGCAGCAGATTTGCCCAATGCAATACATCGTTTGATTTCTTGATGGCTGCTTCCAGGGGTGTTGATTGTGGATCCAAGTAAAATGAAATCCTTGACAACTTCAGTCTTTTCTCCCTTTATCATGATGTTGCTGGAGAAATAATCGCTGAAACTGACAGAAAATTTTATCGACCACAAGATGAATGGACTAGAATTTTTTGTTTTTAAGTTGTTATTTACAAATGAAAAAGAAGAGTCTTGCCTGAATATGAGGATAAAGGGATATACATTGCCTTCTTGCCATTTTGGCTACTCCTTAAGCAACATGGCTACAATATTAGAATTGGGCAGCCATAATTTCACTATAGAGTACTCTTTGTGAGATAGTAAGGGGCTGATGACTAAGGTCAGCTACCAATGTCTTATTTTCACTGGTACCTAGACCTCCCGGGTAAACTGTAGAGGTATGAGTACATTTAAAGAGCAGAGTAATAGCAACTAAAAGTAAAACTAAATTGGGTCTAGGTCTTCTCTAAAGTACTATAAGCACTTTCTATTTTTAGTCACTTAACCTCACTCTGAGTTGCAATCAATTCTTTTGTCTACAGGTGACTTGGAATCTAAGTAGAAGTCAGACACGGTAGGTCATTAACACCTGGTAGCTGTCTGCTCACAGTTTCTACTCTGAATGTAGAAACTAAATACAAATTCTCAAGTTCCATTAGGGGCTCTGTGAATCACCATAGTGAATTCAAAGTGGCAATATATCACAAAATAACTCACATGGTATGTTGTCTTATTTTAACACACAAGATTATTATGTTACCCTCCAAAAACCCTATAAAAAAGAGCCCCATAGATCACAAAGACTACCAGAGGTATAAATGTCCTCCCACTTTTCAATATAAGGAGCACTGGTGGTGCAAAATGTTTAGGGCTTGGCTGCTAACCGAAAGGTTGTTGGTTCAAACCTACCGAACAGTTCTGCCAGAGAAACACCTGGCTGTCTGTATCCATAAAGATTACAGCCAAGAAAACACTATGGGGCAGCTCTACTCTGTCACGAGGGGTCACTATGAGTCAAAATTGATTCAATAGCCCCGAAAAACAGCACTTTTCATTGTAGAACATGCAAATGGAAGTATATGATTTAACTTGGGTTTCCTATTTTTCTTGGACAGTGGTAGAAACTTCAGGAAAAGAGCTGCTTTCCTTTCTAGCTATTCCTACCTACCCAATTGTTCAAAATCTCAGCTGTATTCTACATAAAAAGCATAATCATCCTTCTTAACCATTTTGCCACCAGCTACATAAACCTGAAATAGAGGCAGGATAGACATCAGTATCTTGAACTCACAAATGGCAAAACAGAAGCCATAAGATTTGATTCAGAGAAAGTCACACAATTAAAGCTTTTCAGGCTGAGAATTGAACCTGAGTCCTCTACTGACACTCCCTGGATTTCCTGTGTTGCCTCAGTAATTTTCTGTTTGAAATCCAATCCAACGTTTAACACGCACATACACTGAACCCAATTTACTTGACAAGTAAATTTTGTTTTTTGTATCAGTTAGAAAGTTTTTCTTTCCATAAAATAAACTCTAAATTACATTAGTTAAACAGTAAGCCAATAAACTTACTATTTTGCATGTCAAGAAGTCCTATGCTATGGCAGATCCAGGACTGGCTAACTCAGTAGATCAAAGATACCACCAAAGACCAATTGGATTCCATCTTATGGCCCTGTTGTCTTGAGCCTACTGGCCTTTTTCTTGGCTTGCATCTCTTCATGTTGCAAGATGGCTGCCAGAGTTCTTGGCCTCACAAGCAAAAAAGCAATGGCCAGTAGTAAAAATGAAACATCTCTTGCTTCTGTCTTCTCTTAATTAACCACAAAACCCTTCCTAGAATCTCTCAAGGACACTTTTATCTCTTGAGAGCACAAAATGGAGAGCAACCGCAGAATACTGGGAATCATGGCCTAACAAAGTTAATATACACATTTTGGGGTGGGGGGGACATAACTCAAATATATATACATAAAAAAATACGTACACATATATATATAATATATTTTATATATATATATGCATGTATCTACCAAATGTAACAATTAAAGCCAATATATCTTAAATATATGAAATAAAACATGCTGAATATTTAACTATTGAGGTGACTTGAAGTAAAATATTTTCAAGTACATGTACAGGATAGGGAGGATTTTTTTTTTTAACTTTGCTTTTGTTTGTATTTTGTTTTGTTTGTTCACTTGTTTGTGTGTGTGTGTGTGTGTTTGGTAGGCTGTTTGTCTCTCTTTTTATTTGCATTTGGGTCATTGTCAATGAGATTTCTTGAGACCTTTAATAACCAGAACTTTCAAAAACTCAGGAACACGCAGAAGGCAGTACTGTTAAATCTTTCCATCTTGTTTCCTTTGCCAGCCTTTATCCTCTCAAGTCAGAAGGCAAGTAGACGTTGGGAGCGCCCTCAAAATCATTCACATTATAGAAGACTTATCAAGATGGCAAATAGAGGAAAAGAAAGTAAGGATCTGGCTTCAAGAGCAAAGAGGGAAGATTTAGAGCCGCTCCGTAGGCAGACTGACCAAGGGCCAAGTTCATTCAGCATCAAGCCCCTCTCGCTTATGTCACAGGATAACAAACTAAACACCAACTTTGCCAGTAGACCCATCTCCCAGCTACTAAGAATCTCGGCAGTCCTTGCAAAGATACCAAGATGCATTCCCCCTTTTTCCAAGAAGTAGAGCTCTGAGCAGATCAGCCAACTCCGTGGGATACACATGAGCTGCTGTCATCTGCAAATGAGCTGCCTTGTTGGTGATTTACAAGGTGCTGCTGTTCCTGCCCCAGTGATGGTCCCTGCAGGTCATCCCTCACCTCACCTCCACCTCACGTGCACAATGTGTGCCATTCCTCAAGTCCCTCACAAAAACATTGACACATGATGTTCTGAATCGACCCTTAGAAATGAATCTTCTAGTTGGACTAGCCTGCAGAAAGGTTTATACCAGCCATTACCAATACCATTGCTCTTGCCACCTCTTTCTACAGTCCAGAAGGTTGACAGAAACAAAAGATTAAAAAAAAAAAAGAAGTGTTATTCCACTAAAAAAAAAAAAAAAAATTCCACTAAGCCGGCATAAATCATTTCTCCTTCTGGGGAAGCAGGCAATCCGAATTGGTTTAAATGGACGATAGGGTACCTTCAGTTATAAAAAGCAAAACATTCACACACACACGCCACACAGATATAAGATTATCTTCTCCAGTTATTAATGTAGCCTATAAAATCACTGAAATTCTACTTTAATGTGTGTGCGTGTGTGTTTTAAGTCATTCTTTTTTTTTTAATTTAAGTGCCAGAGCAAATGAAATCTTTTTATATAGACATTTTTCCAGGGTCTAACTCGGGTTTTTGGTTCGGTTTTAACTCTAAGGTACTTGGTTAGGCTAGGACGTGGCCTGTGATCCTATAGGTAGATTCCCTGTAATTCCTAAAGGCACTGGAGTCTTCCCCAGGGAAACCCCACACTAGAGCCCAGCCCTCATCATGGCCTGCCCGAGACCCCCGACTCTTGAATGACCAGGGGATTGGCAGAGCTTACTGCTGGAACCTTCACCTACTCCAGGCTTGGTAAAGATCCACAGGGGCTACCCCAAAAATCACAGACCTCATCCCCATTTAACCACAGGCTGTAGGACTAGAACCAAGCCCTGGAAAGGACCGGAAATAGAGAGGCGGAGCAGCTGCCTAGGAGGAAGTTGGTCACTCTGGAGTTCTCATATGTATAGAGATATTCACAAGGCAATTAGACTCAGTTCTTCCAAGCACCTGGAGATAAATTTGATGATTTCTGGAGCTTCCATCCAACTGATATTCTGATGATTCCAATGAGTAGCTCTCATAGTAGAAGCCACATTTTTTTTTTTAAGAAATGCGTAATTTGATTGAAAACCTACTGATCTTTAGTTTTTAAACGGCGTCTATCCAGCTCAACACAGCCTCTGCCAACTTCCCAATAAAAATACCTTAAAAGACCCTCCACTGTCTTAAAAAAAAAAATAGAGAACTCACAGTACTATAAACTGCTAGACAAATAATTGCTGAAACTGATAGAAAATTTTATCAACTACAAGGTGAAAGGACTTGAATTTTATTAAAGTGGTTATTTACAAATGAAAAAGAGTCTTGCCTGAATATGTGGAGAGAGGGATATATGATATCTTCTCGCCATTTTTACTACTCCTTAAGAGAAGCAACACAGCTACAATATTAGAAATGGGCAGCCATAATTGCACTATAGAGCACTCTTTGTGAGATAATAAGTGTATCAACTTGGTTAGGCCATGATTCCCAATATTGTGTGGTTGTCCTTCATTTTGTGATTGTAATTTTATGTTGAGAGGATTAGGGTGGGATTGTAACACCACCCTTACTCAGGTCATCTGCCTGATCCAATGTAAAGGGAGTTTCCCTGGGGTCTGGCCAGCACCACCTTTTATCTCTCAAGAGATAGGCAGAGAGTTGAGGCCCTCATACCACCAAGGAAGCAGCACTGGGAGCAGAATGCGTCCTTTGGACTGGGGGATCCCTGCGCCTGAGAAGCTCCTAGACCACACAAGGACCCTCCTCCAGAGTCGACAAAGACAGAAAGCCTTCCCCTGGAGGTGACACCCTGAATTTGGACTTTTAGCCTACTTTACTGTGAGGAAATATATTTCTCTTTGTTAAAGCCATCCACTTGTGGTACTTTCTGTTATGGCAGCACTGGATGACTAAGGCAGTAAGGGACTGGTGACTAAGGTCAGCTGCATGGTAGCCAGCCATGTTTATATGACTGAGCACCAGTAAAAACTCTGGACACCAAGGCTTGGGTGAACTTCTCTGGTTGGCCATACTCCATGTATGTTGTCACAGCAGACAACTGGAAGCTCTCCCCTGGTGATTCCTAGACCCTTCCCTAGAAGACCTTTCTCTAGAAGCCCCTTCCCTTGGTTTATTTTAATTTGTATCTATATGCTGTCATAAACTATAACCATAAAGAGAAATATGATTACTCTGTATTCTGAGTCCTTCTAGTGAATTATTTAGTCTGAAGGTAGTCTTGAGGAACCCCAAACTTTCAGTTGGTATCAAAAGTGAGAGTGGTCTTCAAGACTTCTAAAATCTTAGAAAGATTTTAACTCTGGGATATTTTTATAATAATTTTTTCCCTTAGTCCTAGCGTAGCATTTAGGAACCGGGTCTGCACATTGGAAGGACCTAAAAGCTTGAGAAATCACTAATGCCTGAGTTCCAATCTCTGAAATTCTGATTTAATTGGCTTTGGGTGCAGTCTTGGGATTTTTAAAACATTCTCAACTGATCGCCACGTGTAGCTAAAGTTGAAAACTTCTGCCTCATTGGGATATTCTAAGAACTGAACTCACCAGTGGCTATGAAATATTTATCAGTAGTTTAGATATTCATTCAGCTTTATTTCCGTTTTTCTTATATGAAACCCAAAGGAAAATTTAATGTAATACATGGGCATGCCTCCTGCATAGTAAATGCCCTCCTTTGTCTGTATCTATGTCTCATCCATCAATTCCATCTCTTTGGACATAAGCAGGGGGAGTTGTCAGGAACATACAGGAAATAGTGACTCTGGATTTGGAGTAATTCGATTTGTGCCTCCACTGACTTCTCTCTCTCTCTTAGAAATTTCTACATTAAACACGAGTACCATTTGAGGGAAAAAAATTATGAAACAATTACTGGTAGGAATAAATTTTGAAATTAGAACTTAAGAAAAAAAAAAAAAGTCAAGCAAGTAAAAATAAAAAAATAAAACTGGAGATTCCATGCATATTTCTAGTTCTTAGGACAGCTGATTTGGTTCCTGAAGGTGGAAATGGAAGCTTTGGCATGCTGGGAAGTTTTTTATGGCTGTTAGCAAGTCTGTCTCTGTTATCCTTTCACTGGAGGTTGAGGTCGATGGGAGAAACCTTAAACTTACCCTGTCAGGGAATGAATAACGTTGATTTTCACGTGGGTGGACAGAAGACCCAGGAGTGCTACTTTAAAAACCAACCACAAAAGGCAAAAAGAAGGCTTCATCATTACTAGAAGAAAACCTAGAGACCTTGCACCACCTGATTAGAAAATGAATAAGGGCTGCCACTGCCTGGGAAGTGCTCAAGTTTATCTTTGAAATAACATAACTGTCCCTGTCTCACCCCTTTCCCACCCCCCAGGTTTAAATGTGGTCCATCTTTCTGGAAAGAAAAATAAATCCACAGCACTGACCTAGATAAATTAGATATACATATATACATACACATATTTATATTAAAAAAAAAAAACTAAATCTGTTGCCGTGGATACATATATATTTATTTACATCATGTCCAAACAAAGAGGATGACTTAGTGAGGTTACAAATGAAGAGAATGTTCAGAGATTTACCTATGAGGCGTGTGAGTCCAAAAAGGCCACACAGTAGGGATATCATTCCGAACAACCATTTACCATTTCATCCATCCAGACTCATGGCCACCCATGAGTGTCAGAGTAGAACCATGCTCCACAGGGTTTCGATGACTGATTTTTGAGAAGTAGATCACTAGGTCTGTCTTCCGAGGTGCCTCTGGGTGATTCAAACTTCCAAACACTCAGTTATCAGTCGAGCACATTAACCTTTGCACCACCCAGTGACTGGAGAGCTGTTTAATAGGCTAAATATCAGGGCTTCTTTTGCAACCTCAGCACTGTTGACATTTGAGCCATTGCTTGAAGGCTCTGGCCAGGGAACGCTACCCATGTCAAAGTAAAACTACAGAAGGGCAGGAATGTCCAGCCCTGGCAAGCCAGCTCCTCTGCAAGATTTCAAAGTTGGTTTCTATTAGTTTATTACACTTTCTTTACTCTTCATTTAGTGCTGTCTGTTTGAGGGTGTGATTTTATTTTGCTTCTTCCTTTTGCTTTGTCAACAGTCAACCAGATGGGCAGAAATGCAACTCTAAGAGATTGTATAATGTTCTCGTCTTATTCATACAATAGGATTCACGTTTCCAATGCACTTTAAAGCATCCTGTGGCATGAATTCATTAAGGTAATATAATGCTTTTAATTGCTCCCATTGTTTTTTTTTTTTTTTTTAAACCACTGATTAATTAAAGGACATAAATGGTGATATAATCATAGGTCAAGAGATCCAGTTTGCTACTTGACTCTGGGGAATTTAAACTAAGGGTCCTTTCCAAACCCAAGGCTGTGGTTCTAAGGACAGAACCAAAAGGAATGTTAAAATTGAGGCCAAACTGGCAATTGGATATCAGAACAAGGAAGGCTGGAAAGTTGCAAACTCACTTCTTAGTCCATCTTTCTTTCCAGGTGGGAGCCATCGTCTGCCCGCACTAAGGCTCCCCAGATTTACCAATATCAGTAGAGTTAAATGTAAGTTGACACCATCTTTATGAGGAGCAAGAAAGACCAAAAAAAAAAAAAAAAGGATATGTTATGATGAAATTACCTAGGATTTTCCCTAACTCCTGAAAATAAAATGTTTGTCTGGAGAGACTTTGGATGAATAACTCATGTCTTCATCGACAGAAAAATTTGTCTTTAAGAAAGAGGGTTCAGTAAGAAAGAAAAATATTGTGGTCCAGCAAATGACGTAGAGGTCTGCTGGGTAATTGCGGCTCCTGGGGTTTATAGCTGTTCATATGGAAAAGCATACTTTCTGATTTCTTTGGAATTTAAGGTAGCTCTGTGGGTTTCAGTTGCCTCTTTTTGTATATCTTTTTTCTTTTTCTGGAGTTATTGTGTGCACGTGGCCCAGACTGTAGGAGACACTTAAAATATTATGTGAAAGACGACTATTGAAAGTGTAGGTCAGCGGTTAGAGGAGAGTGCAGGGTTAATAGGTATCAAACACAGTGACTTTCAGGTGGAAGGATCCAAGGGCCTCTACACACTGGAAGCCTCTAAATCAGTGGCTAGCTTCTAGGCTTGCAGAGGGCTAAATGGCCACTGCAGTGTATGTGCTTAAACGGTGAGTCTCTTTTCGATGTGTTGGAGCCATGCGTCTCATGTTAAAGCATGGGTTTCCCTCAAAATCACTCACACACTTTGTACCAGAATATAAGAATGTCATAAGCCATGTACAAAACACCCCAGATACAGTACCCCACATGGGTGCTATGATCTAAAATGATACAGGGACCGTACACTGCTGTGTTCAATAAAGAAATAGCCTTGAGGAATCACCTTCAACCATATGCAAACCATATGGGTGGGCAAGACCCAAGTCAATTCCAACTCACGGTGACCCCACGTGTGTAAGAATAGAACTCTTCTCTCTAGGGTTTTCAATGGCTGACTTCTAAGAAGTAGATTGCTAGACCTTTCTTCCAAAGTACCTCTGGTGACTCAAACTTCCAACCTTTCAGTTAGCAGCCAAGCGCACTAGCCATTTGCACCACCCAGGGACTCCGAGATGCATGGAAACCTGTGTATTTGTTTCCCACATCCTTATTTTCTCTTTATTAAAAAACACTGTAAATAAGAGAAAGATCTCCTGTTTTTGAAGAAAATTAGGAGGGAGAGACGCTTGAAAACCTGGCTGGCAAATGCGTATGACTCCACAAAAGAAGGCAGGGTTTCAAGGTGCTCTGTCCACTGGTGCTCCCTTTTCTCTCAGGAAAATTTTCCCACCCTCATGGATGGTTGCTTTAGACCTCAGGTAACAGTCCTCCTCTTAGCACTTTAGTATTGGTGATTGGCCATTAAAAATAATAATAATAAAATAAATGTTCCTGGACACTGAAGCTAGTTATGTAGGGTAGAAGCAGGCAATAGCCAAGGACGCTTAGCAAAATTGTTGGCCTGGGCTTCTTGTTAGGCTCTGATGAGAACTGTGGATTTGTTAGAGGGAATTGGCTTCACCTAATTGTGGAAGCTGATTTAGTAGTTCCTGCAAGGCTCTTGGAGCCCTGGTGGTGCAGTGGTTAAGAGTTGGGCTGCTAACCAAAAGTCAGCAGTTCGATCCACCAGCCACTCCTTGGAAAGCCTGTAGAGCAGATCTACTCTGTCCTATAGGGTTGCTATGAGTCGGAATCGACTAAACACGGTGGGGTTTTTTGTTGTTGTTGTTGTTGTAAGGCTGTTGGAAAGTTATGGCAGCCTGCTTCTCTAGAGATTTATAACCTTGGAAACCCTATGGGGTTGCTGTCAGTCGGAATTGACTCGACGGCAGTGCATTTGGTTTTGAGCTGGATAAGGCTGTTAAGAAGCCAGGTGGTACAGTGGTTAACGCACTTGGCTGCTAACCAAAAGGTTGCGGTTCTACCCACCAGCCACTCCACAGAGGAAAGACATGGCAATCTGATTCCATAAGGATTTACAGCCTTGGAAACCCTATGAGGTCACTATGAGTCAGAATCCATCCAATAGCAGTGGGTTTGGTTGGATTGGGTAAGGCTGTTAGGAGTCCCTGGGTGGTGCAAACAGTTAGTTAATGCACTTGGCTGCTAACTGAAGACTGGAGGTTGGAGTCCATCCAGAGGCACCTCGGAAGAAAGGTCTGGTTATCTACTTTCAAAATATCAGCCACTGAAAACCCTATTGAGCACAGGTCTGGCCTGCCACACATGGCGTCGCCCTGAGTCAGAGCTGACTCCCATAGCAAATGGTAGGCAGGTAGGTAAGGCTGTTATCTCCAGCCCTGAGGCTGGAGCTTGAGGCTGAGCAGGCTGTTGAGAAAGGATGATGGATGTAAAGTGAGAGAAATCAATGACAGCAAAGACGGGCTGGACCCCACAAACATAAACTGAGACCCCACAGATGAACTGAAGCCCATGTCTTTTTTTTTTTTTTTTTTTTTGACCTTGCTGACGAGGTTATCCTGCAGAAGCTGGGGCCCTTTATTACAGAGCTAGTCAAATATGCCTGGTCGAAGGAGTTGAAGGAGGATCAGAAGAAAGCAGAGAAATTAATTGCAGGTCCAGCTGCAATGAGCCAGCAGATCAACAACAAACATATAAAAAACCCACTGCCATCGAGTCGAATCCGACTCATAGCAACCCTACAGGACAGAGTAGAACTGCACCACAGAGTTTCCAAGGAGCGCCTGGAGGATTCAAACTGCCTACCTCTTGGTTAACAGCTGTAGCGCTTAACCACTACACCACCAGGGTTTCCCAACACACATATATGAACTACAAAACGGCTCCTGCTTCCCTTCCACCCTCCAAACCCTCCATGAATCTCCCAGTGGTCCACCTTCACTGGAAACATACAAAAAACAGAGCTGCCAAATAAAATGCAGGACTACTAGTTAAACTAATATTTCAAATAAACAACAAATAATTTCAATATATGCATGTCTCAAACATTGCCTAGGACATACTTATCCTAAAAAAATTATTTGTTGTTTACCTAAAATTCGAATGTAAAAAGGTATCTTGTATTTTTATTTGTTAAATTGTTACACGGTAGTGAATTGTGGGAAATGTAGTTTCGCCAAGCCAAGTGGGCTCCTTGCAAGCCCATCGCATCATGAATTTAGAGATTCATAAATTGAGATTATACTGGGCACAGGGGCTCAAATCTGGGTCATTCAGCTCTGCCAGAGGTATAAGGTAAAACGTAATCAAACAGCTCTGCTTTTTTAGGAGCTATTGGTAGGAAAACCTCCTTTCAAAGGAAATGTGAGTATGCGGCACAGTTAAATGCGCATCCCATGCCCAGTAACAATTCCCAGATTCCAGGAAGGTTTCTGTTTGAAAGAGTGGTCTTTCCTTAGACAGCCCACCGCAGTTACCTGTGGAGCTTTTTCAAAAGGATAAATGTCTGGGCCTAAATCCCAGACTTACCGTATCAGAATCTCCAGGATTGAGAATAAAGCCCTGTCTTAGTTTCGAACCCACAACAGGTGATCCAGGTGTGCACAGGTAGTTAAGAACCCCTACCTTAGAAGAACGATTAAAAGTTAGTGGTACAGTCTCAATGGTTCATGCCAGGTTGCTACATTACATAATTTCCTCAAGCCCCACAGAAAATCCCTGATAACGCTACCTGGAGTTATATATGGCTATATCTGATCAGGTGTGAAATGTCGTACCAGCCCATTGTGCCTCTGGATGGTCTTATGAGTTTTATGCGCGTTGATGTGTCTAATTATACACCATTTGCACTCAGCATTTTGGAATATCCCTGCCATCACCTATCTCCTTTATCAATATATTATTGTAGCTCTTGGCACAAATGGTTAAGCAATTGAGTAAGAGCTGAAAGGTTGGTGGTTCGAACCCATCCAGAGGCACCTCAGAAGACAGGCCTAGCGATCTGCTTCTGAAAGGTTATAGCCTTGAAAACCCTATGGAACACAGTTCTATTCTGCACTTACGGAGTTGCCATGAGTCGGAATCAAGTCAACAGCAATGAACAACAACACATTATAGCTCTTTACCTGCTGCTCTTTCTCCCTGCATTAACTGAGAGTCTCGAGGCTGGAAGCTATACAGTGTTCTTCTCTGCATCCCACAAAAGTCATAGGACATCGAAAGCACCCATTATACATCCAATGAATCAAAAACGCACGCGTGTTCCCCTCCTGTCCTTCTCTTACCATTTGAAATTCTTCATTCAGAAGACTTTCAGAAATCAGAAAATAAAAAACTTTTCTGAGTGCTTATTATAAACCAGATTCTGTTGTAAATTCTATTACCTAGTTTGACCTCCAAAATAGCCTAATGAAATATAATTTAATCTCTAAAACAGCCTGATGGCCCCGAAATCAGCTGTACACAGAGATGAAAGTGCTGGCTTATCAACTCATGGCTATTAGTGAAGGAGCTGGGATGGAGTCCAGATTCCCTTAACTCCCAGGCTAAAGTGCTTCCCTTGAGAGCCCTGGACAGGTCCATATTGCATTAGGTCACCTTCTAAAGACTTCAGTAAGAGTAAATTTATTAGAATAAAACCTGAAACCATTATTACATTCAGCTTTCTCTCCCTGGGTGAACAGTGTTCTCCCACAAGAAAGTATGCCTTCCATAATAGAAGAAGGAAAAGGATTTATAATTTGCATTTCATAGAGTGAGACATAAATCAAATCATTGCATCTGCTAGTCCTAATGCTTCAATGTACAGAAAGGTGGAACGCCTCATCCAAGGTCACAGGCTAGAGGATCGCAGATATGGAATTAGGCCCATCTGTCAGCTCTAATTCAAGTTGAGTGCTTGTTACACTTCACTCCCATCTTTCTCTGAAGGTTGCCAACCCCTTTGCGTGTGATTACTCAGTCACAAGTTGGTTTAAGGATGAACAAGCTCTTTTTTTTCCCTCTCCAGTTTAGAACCTACATTCTGAGAGGGTTAAGTACAGAAAGGCCCTGTTGCAGATTGAATTATGTCCCCCCAAAAATGTATGTAAAAATTTGGCTGGGCCATGATTCCCAGTATTGTGTGATTGTCCTCCATTTTGTGATTGTAATTTTATGTTAAAGAGGATTAGGTGGGATTGTAAAACTACCCTTACCAGGTCATATCCCTGATCCAATGTAAAGGTAGTTTCCCCGGGGGTGTGGCCTGCACCACATTTTATCTCTCAAGAGATAAAAGGAAAGGGAAATGAGCAGGGAGTTAGGGACCTCATACCACCAATAAAGCAGTGCCAGGAGCAGAGCCATCCTTTGGACCTGAGGTTCCTGAGCTGAGATGCTCCCAGACCAAGAAAAGACTGATGACAAGGACCTTCCTCGAGAGCTGACAGAGAGAGAAAGCCTTCCCTGGAGCCGGAGCCCTCAATTCAGACTTCTAGCCTACTGGACTGTGAGAGAATAAACTTCTCTTTGTTAAAACCATCCACTTGTGGTATTTCTGTTCTAGCAGCACTAGATGAGGAAGACAAGCCCCAACCCTGAGCCTAAACAAGACTGGTCCAGAAAGGAAACTTTCAAAAATGGACAGCAGCAGGGCTCCCAGATCTCAGTGAGGAAAGAAGTGGGAAAGCATGGTCCTCCTTTGGGTAAACCTGCAGGAGGGCCTCTGGAATCTTCCTTGTTGCTGTTGTTATTAGTTGCCATTGAATGGGCTCCAAGTCATGGTGACTTTATGAATAACGACAAAATTTGCCCAGTCCTGCACCATTCTCACAATCCTTGGCATGTTTGAGCCCATTATTGCAGCCACCATGTCAGTTCATCTCATGGAGGGTTTCCCTTGTTTTCACTGACCCTCCACTTTACCAACCATGATGTCCTTTTCTAATGATTGATCTTTCCTGATGATGTGTTCAAAGTAAGCAAGATGAAGTCTCCCCATCCTCGCTTGAAAGGAGCATTCTGGCTGTACTTCCAGATTCTTCCTTAGGAACCCCCAAGGTATCCTTTGTCTGGCAGACAAACACAACCAGGGAACATCTTGAAGATGCTGACTTCAGTTCATACCAGATCCCAGGAATCAAGACATGCAGAGGCTGCATCCTTGACTTTCTTTACTAACTGTGCCCCTTCCTTTTCTTCGAAAAGCAATAGCCATGCTCTTTCAAGATCTATCTATGTGGAATGAAACAGCAATTTGAAAGATTAGATAGGAAACTTAGGGGGCAGTGAGTTTACATTAGTAGGGGAGGAATGACTCAGACAAAGAGTGGAGTATATAATGTTACTGAATCGTACATGTAGAAATTGTTGAATTTGTTTATGTTCTTCTGTGTATATTCTCAACAATGACAAAATAAAATAAATTATATTAAAAAATGCAACAGCCACACTGAGACAACTTCAGAGATGGGGACTGCTAAACAGGCGTAGACATGAACTTGAAGCAGTGAGATGGAATACAGCAAGAGGCTGTTTAAGGAAATAAGCAAGAGGAGCCATGATAACCTGCCATAAACAAATTAAAGAACATTCAACACACATATGCCCTTTAAAGAGCTAAAATGAATGAGCACATTTATTTTCTCAGTGTTATTTAGCCAGGTTGGAAAACAAAACCCTGAAATTAATGCCAAGATAACAGAGATGGGGGCAGGACTTTTCCCTCTAATAATTATCTTATTATCTGCCCATCTTAGATCAACAAACATGCTGTGATGGACAGGTTAAAATGTTTAGGCTAGTTAGACATAAACCATTTTAAGTTTTCCAGAACAGGAGAACGCTGTAAAACAAAGAAATAATCATCTCTCCATCTTCTACTTTCCAACCCTCTCCCCACCTGCCCTCCCTTTTTTTTTTTTTTAAGTCTATCCATAAAGGTCTCCAGTCATTATCAGAGTTATTGCCAAGTTGGTGGGCACAAGCCATTTGTCAGACCTAAACAAATGACTGTGTTCTTCTAAATGAAAAAAAGAGCACACTCAGGGAAATCTGATCAGCTTCAGTACAAATGACAGGAGAAAAGGTAGTTAATTCTGGTAACTTGTGGCATAGTGGTTAAGAGCTATGGCTGCTAACCAAAAGGTTGGCAGTGTGAATCCACCAGGCACTCCCTGGAAACCCTATGGGGCAGTTCAACTCTGTCCTATAAGGTCGCTGTGAGTCGGAATCGACTCGACAGCAACCAGTTTGGTCTGGTTTGATCACTACTATCCCCTTGCCCCTCTTATAAACTGTGGGTCTCTCAAAGCTCTTGACCCTTTGTTTTGGAGAGCTGGGGTAATGGATATGAAGATAATTGAGAGAAGCCCAGACGTGCCAGGTTAATTCACACTGGGAAGAAACAAGACCCACTAGATTAAAAAAAAAAAAGAAGAACTGACTCCACCTGGGCGACCAGATGGAGGTAGAGGGGAGGAGAAAAAGAACTACACTAGAGGGAGAATTTTCTCTGAAAATGTGAAATGGGGTATGGTTGGTGGGCAGAGAGTATCTGCATATGGACAAGAATGGAGGATTCTAGAAAATCTTGGACTATTTAGTAAGTGGAATAAAAAGTACCCATTTTTGATAGATAGCAGTCAAGATAAAAATGTCTTTTCAATGAATGTCAGCTTTGGACGGGTGTTTATTTGAATGTGACACTTGGTGGAAATAGAACAGGAGGTGTCCAGATTTGTGTGGATTACACAGATTTAATGGTCTGCTTCAAACGATCCCTTAGTTTATCATTCATGCCCTCCTTGCCCTCAACAACACACTGTGCTAGAGAGAGAGAAAAAAAAGGCATTGTGAGAAGGATTACAAGTGGACTACAGGAAGGCTTCAATACCAAATAATTTAAAAGCCCAAGAGTCATATAACAGAAAAAAAAAAAAGCCAGTACAGCAGAAAACTAGAAAACTCAGGTCCTAGAGATTACAGCTGCTATAAAATGAGAGATACCGTCTATTTATTAATTGGAGAAATATGTATTGTAAACCTTCTATTTGCCTAGCCCTCCTCTATGTCAAAGGAGCCCTGGGGGTGCAACAGTTAAGCACTCAGCTGCTAACTAAAAGGTTGGCAGTTCAAAGCCACACAGTGGCTCCACAGGAGAAAGACATGACAATCCACCGCTGTAAAGATTACAGCTTAGGAAACCCTACGGGGCAATTCTACTCTGTCATTCGGGGTGGCTATGAGTTGGAATCAATTTGACAGCACCTAATAACAACAACTTCTTTGTACTGTGATTACCAAAGTGAACAAAAGAGATTAAAAGTCCTTCCCTTGTGCAGCTAACTTTCTAATGGGGAGAGACAGACCATACATAGTTTGATAAACAACTATGACATTTGGGAGTAAGTGCTATGAAAAATACAATAATGCAACAGCGGGGCTTAGGAGCTGCCAAGGTGAACCTGGGATTTCTAATTTAGATAGTACAGTCAAGGAAGACCTCAGTAATTTGAGCTAAGGCGTGAAGGAAGTGAGGGTGTGAGCCATGTGAATATCTGGATAAAAACATTCTAGGCAGATGGAAGAGCAGATGCAAAGGCCCTGAGGCAGGAACTGGCAGGCATTCTTGAGGAATGTACTATTGATAGTGTTTTATAATTTTGAAAGTTTTATTTCTTTATGTACTCTCAAATATGATATTATCAATTTCATAGAGCTGTTGTGAATGAATGAGAAATAATATAAGAAAAGCACTTGGCACAAAACAGTAACTAATTAGTGAGTAAGTAAATAATATTCTTCTTGCCTTAGTGCTGATTTATCAAGAGGTGTGTGCTTCCTCAGCTCTTCAGACAAAGATTAGACTGGACTATAAAACATAAAATAATCCTCATGAAGAGTGTGCTTCTTAGTTCCAGTAGGTACACGAGAATAAACGGGCAGCTCCTCTCCGGAGGCAAGATGAGAAGGCAGAAAGGGATAGGAGCTGGGTGAATGGACATGAGAAATCCAGGGTGGAAAGGAAGAGTGTGCTGTCACATTATAGGCATGGCCCCTGGGGTCACATAACAGTATGTGTATAAATTTTTGTATGAGAAACTAACTCGAGCTATAAACTTTCACCTAAAGCACAAAAAAATTAAAAAAAAAAGAAGCGTGTGCTTCCTTCTGAAGTCATACCACAGGAGAATAGGCCATAGGGTATATTATGCCTATACGTAAGGACCCCTTGTGGTACAATGGTTAAGCACTCAGCTGCTAACTTAGAGGTCAGTGCTTCGAACCCACCGGTGGTTCCGTGAGAAAAAAGACCTGGCTATCTGCTCCTGTAAAGATTATACCCTAGGAAATCCTATAGGGCAGTTTTACTCCGTCCTATAGGGTCACTATGAGTGGGAATTGACTCAGCAACACATAATAAAAACATACGTATGTATGGATTCAAACGCTCAATTACTTAGGAAGCGTATAAACTTGAATGTTGATAGTTGCCATCGAGTCGGCTCCAACTCATAACAAACTTATGGACGTCGGAATGAAACACGGGTAGGTCCTGCACCATCTTCATACCATTTGTATGCTTGAGTCCATTGTTGTGGCTACTGTGTGAGTCCATCTCATTGATGGTTTCCCTAGTTTTTACTGGCCCCCTGCTTTACCAACCATGATGTCCTCTTCTAGTACCTTTAAACCTCTACTTCATAATCTGTAAAATGGGGATAACAGTATCTATTCTTCAGGGTTGTTGGGAGGATTAAATAAAACACCGAGAATAGCTAAACATAATAATAATAGGAAAAGTGTATTAAGTACTCACCAGGCACCAGGCGTGGTACAGAACTGTCTTCCTATGTCATCTCCTTTCATCAGCCAAGACTGAAAAGTAATAGTATACCCATTTCACAGATGAAGAGACAACAGTCTTAATAAGATGTTCATGGTTCCATAATTAGCAAGTTGTAAAGTCAAGATTTAATCCACCAGTCTAAAAGACAGAGCCTGGACTTTGACTAATCCAAAAAACCCATTGCTGTAGAGTTGGTTCTGATTCATAGCAACACTATTGGACAGAGTAGAACTGCCCCATAGGGTTTCTAAGGAGGTAATCTTTATAGGAGCAGACTGCCACATCTTTCTCCTGTGGAGTGGCTGGTGGGTTAGCAACTGGGTGCTTAACCACTGCACCATTAGAGCTGTTGACTACCATATTCTAAATCCCATTACGCTGCTCCCTGTACATAATAAAAGCTTAGTGAATGGTGGCGCTTGTTAACTCCCATTGATAGCATGCTATTCAGAAGAAGCACCTCCTTTGGAAGGCAACAAAAGACAAATTAAAAATAATATTGCTGGCAGGGTTAAAGAAGGATACATCCATCACCAGGACTAAACAATGAAAAGCTCTGCCAGCCAGACCCCCAGTTTGCCATCGTTAAAGGTATGAGTCACAGATGTGAGTCATGGGATAAAAACCAGGGAAGACACACAGCTTCACTCTCGTCCCAGATATTCTAAAATTGGGAACACCAAATTTTGGAATAATGCATGGTGACTTTTCTTCCAACATGGCTTTAGTCTTGTCTTTCTCAACACCCCCAAAGCCACCAATACAGAAAAGTCCCAGGAACCCCAGCCCTTCTGCCTGCAATGTGGAATAAAGGTAATACAACCAGGCAGCCGCATCCCTGTCAATCAATCGCTCCAATCACTGCTCATCACTCCAGCCACACGTGTCTCTCTCTCTCTCTCACTCACACACAGACACACAGACACACACACACGCATGTGGCCTGTCTGCCTTTTCATTGCTCAAGTAAGTTTGCACAGATGGTTTTCTGAATTGACTTCTTTTTAAATAACTTACACTACAAAATTGATTCTTCTCTTCTCCTGCCAACCCTAACTAGGACTGCTTTTGTGTGCTTCCTTCATAATTTTCACCCCAAGTGGACCTTCCTATGTATTACAAACACACACACACACACACACACACACTTATAAAAGTTTATTCTGGCAAACTCCTACTCTTTTAGGGGATCAAGGAAAGCCCATATTTTGACCCTTATAAAGGAGTGTCATCCTGGCACTTTAAAAAATCCTCAGATTCCTCAAAAGGAAGAGAGTAAGACACTTCCCATGGGCAAAGTTTATTTTGTGGCAATGCCTTACAATTTATCTAAGTCAACCCTGTGCCATATAATGAATTTCCTAATAAGAAAACCTACGTAACCCTGTCAAGTCAATTGCAACTCACAGCAACCCCATAGGGCAGAGTAGAGCTGTTCCATAGCGTTTCCAAGGCTCTAATCTTTACAGAAGCAGGCTGCCACATCTTTCTCCCGCGGAGTGGCTGGTGGGTTAGAACTGCTAAACTTTCTGTTAGCAGCCAGTGTTTTAATCACTGTACCACCAAGCCTCCTTCATACTTTAAATTTCCTAATAAGAAAAAACTATGTCATTGTCAGCACTAAGAGAGAAGGTTTGGCCTTTGGGTAGAACAAAGTACAATAGGTGTGTGCTTATAGCACCTGAGGGTTTTCTACCCCATAGAGATCCCCAGAACTGCTCAACCCATTGTGTAATAGGTTTCCCAGTGTCACTATATTTGTAGACCAATAAAGATTTATTTTACCTAATATTTATTAATCACATCATCAGCACGTGCCCTCACACACGCACACTCCCAGCTCCAGGCATAGCTACCTGTGAAGTTACTCAACTTCCAATTCGGAGTCCCGCTCAGGTTTGCCTCCTATACTCTAACTACACTTTCACCACCCCAGCCCCTCCTCTCAGACAGATAAATTTATCCTGGTAAAAATGTCCTTTCTTCCAACCAGAAAGCAGGCCTGTTTATGTTTATCTTAGCTTCAAATATTTCTGTATTCTAGTGTTCTTAACCAAGAGATCAAGAGATGATAAAAGAGAAAGGTTTCCTAAGTCTACTCCAAACACGAAACATTTCAGGATGCAACAAAACAGAACTGCAGAGATGCCTGGATGGAACTTCACGTTCAGTCGCTGAAATTCATGGTCAGTCATTGAACTTCACTGTCAGTGGCTGAAATGGTTATTTTCAGCAGCCATTGGGAACCACTGGACTCTATCGACATGAGCTTCTGACTCTACCCTGTTCCTTCTTTCACATACATGCATTGAAGTATATTTCATTTTCATTTCCCCTCTTAAACTCCTCTTGTAAACTAAGCATTGCTATTCCCTCCTCCCATCCAACCTTGAAAGGTTTTGTGAACAAGTTAATAAAGAGTTAACCCATTGCCAAAGCCAAAGCAGTGAGGGCTCCTTCATGTGGTGCCTTTATCCGAATAAAATTTTCTTTCTCCAAGGTGGAGTTCCTGCCAAACTTCCCTCTTCCCTTTATTTCCTCCTACTGCACAAAGGTGAGAAATGGGAACAGAAGTAGTAGAGGAGCATTAACAGCGTCAGAGTCAAGACTCGTTACCTACCGCTTTGCCATCTGAGGCTTTCTAGATGGAGTCAGTGCTGCCGGGAATGTATTCTCTCGTCCTTTAGTCTTCTTGTTGAGTGCATTGAGCGAGGCAGTGAGCTGTGGTTTTCTTATCCAGGCCAAGCCAAGCAAGCTGGATGCCACTTGGAGCGCTGAAAGGCCCCTGGGCCACTTCATGGTATGCCACAAATCGGTAATGTATCAGGGTACCGATTCATGTTCTGGACATATTAAAATGTACAAGCAATTCCTTTTATGATCTCCATTTCCAGGTTTTCAAATGACTCTGTGTATGTCTTAGGGTCACTATGTGCCGGAATTGACTTGACAGTACACAACAACAAAAATAAGTCTTACGTATGATCGAGATAGTCAAACAAATGCTAATCTGTTACAGATAATTTCAAGGCAGTTCTGTTTAGATTCAATCCTGCTTGTTAACTCTTGTCTACATCACGAGGTTATCCTTCCAGGAAAATATATGTTTCTTTAGTTCTATCTCCTTTATGTCTTTTTGCTGCTAGTACAGTGCATTGTGTGAGTTTTGTGTTTGGGGCACGGGGGAAGGGTTAAAAGGTGGCATCCAAAACCAAAAACCAAACCCAGTGCCATCGAGTCAATTCCAGCTCATAGCGACCCTATAGGTCAGAGTAGAACTGCCCCATAGAGTTTCCAAGGAGCACCTGGCGGATTCGAACTGCGGACCCTTTGGTTACCAGCCGTAGCACTTAACCAGCCAAATGAATTTAGCACAAGACATAAAGCTGAGGACTCAGGTTCTAGGCAAGTACTCCAAGATCTTGAGTGATTCATTCAATTCTTTCGGACGCCTTATCCTTTTCTGTAAGTGGGAAAAAAGAAAAGAAAACCAAATGCCTTCTGAGGCTGAGAGGATACAAAGATAAATTGCAAGGAGATTCTAGAAGAATAAACACCATAGCCACATTTCTAGAGTACGTGGATGGTACAAATGGTTACTGTACTTGACTGCTAACAAAAAAGGTCTCAGAAGAATGGCCTGGTGATCCACTTCCAAAGAATCTGCCATTGAAAACAGTATGAGGCTCAGTTTTACTCTGATACACATGGAGTTGTCGTGAGTCACAATCAACTGCATGGCAACTGGTAGTGGTACATTTATGGACTAAAAGGATCAGTCTTATGGCTTCAGACAGCAAAACCTACAAATCTTCCAGCTACAACTGAGAATAGAAGGCTTAGCCTCTCACACCGTTAATACAATGAAGCTATGTGCTGCCTTAGCCATTGAAATCTTTCTAATAGAAGCACCTTGGAAGGAAGGCCTGGTGATCTCATTCCAAAAAACATCAGTCATTGAAAACTCTATGGGACACAATCCCACTTTGAAATACGTGGGGTTACCATGAGTCAGAATCGACTCCCTAGCAACTAGAAAGTAGTATAAGGAATATCTTTCTTGCTATTGTTTTAAAACACAAATTAAAACTAGAATTCATCAGTAGTTTAAAATTCCTGTAATCCTACTGATTACTCAGTTTGCTACCTGGCCACCAATTAAGCAGAAATGTAATAAAGTAAGAGAAAACATGGTATGATCCTACTGACAGTAGGACCTGGAGCTGGTACAGGAGCCTCTATATGTGGGGCTGGCGGGAGGGGAATACCCTACCGCTTTTAGGAGGCCTTTGTGTGCTGCAGAGAGGAGTCTACATCTCAGGTAGATCAAATACGATTAGTTCAAAACTGCTGTTTAGACCTCTTACCACTTCTATTCAATCAAATACTCTATTTATTCTAAATAGAATATATACTAGCCACTTTGTCTTAGAGAAAAATAATAATCCCAGTGAATTTAAGAAAACCAGGCAAGATGTGTAATGAAATAATTAGGAGGGAAAGGGAGAAGAATGATAATAAACATATATTGTCTTGTTTTCCTCTTTCCCTTGATTTGGAGGCGGAAGGTAACTCTACTTGTGTGCAAGAAATCTCACACTTAGCGTAATATTATGAAATAAAGCTCCAGAGAAGCTTGGGCTTTGTTAACCTAGACATAGTAGGAAAAGGTGGAAGAGATGAAAAGGTAGAGGGAGAGATGGAATTTGTATTTCCTTATAAACTTAAATAACTTTTTTTAGAATACAGGTAGTTTCCAATCATGTAACCCTTGCTGCCAAATTGATACCTATTCATAGCCACCCTATAGGACAGAGTGGAACTGCCCCATAGAATTTCCAAGGAGCAGCTGGTGGATTCAAACTACCAACCTTTTGGTTAGCAGCCAAGCTCTTAACCACTGCACTACCAGTGCTCCTCTCAATCATGTACACAAGACTAAATAAGCACACCAGCCCCAAAGCAAAGACAAGAAGGCAGCAAGGAACAGGAAAACTGGAGTAACGGAAACAGGGAATCCAAGGAGGAGAAGGGGAGAGTGTTGACACATCATGCAGTTGGCAACCAATGTCACAAAACAATTTGTGTATTAATTGTTTAATGAGAAACTAATTTGTTCTGTAAACTTTCACCTAAAGCACAATTTAAAAAAAGAAAAAAGAATACAGGTAGTCCCCAACTTACCACTGGGTTCCCTTCTGATGACTCCATTGTAAGTCGGTTTTAATGTATATGGAATACCTCACTTTTTTTTTTTTTTTTTAGTGTTCATTATTATTGCCTTTTATTATCAGTACCTTTATAATTCCAATCTTTATCTTTAGGGGTTGGAAACATTACATATGAACTTACACATATATTTTAACATTGTACATAGTACATTTTACTAATGACAAGATGTACCAAAAAATAAGAGATGGTCACAAGTGTGGTTCGTGGTAACTCACATTGTAAGTATGTGCTTATGGTAGACACTGTGCTAGGTGAATGCATGTACCTTATTTCATTCAACGGCTCTTTGAAAAAGATATTACAACTACTTGTTGAAGACGCTGAGGCTCAGAGAGATGAAGTGATTTATCCCAAGGTCACATTGCTGTTTAAAAGACAGAGCTGTTCCGGCCATGTCCAAGGCTTTTCCTACGTTTTCCTGCCACTTCTAATGGATATAGCATATGCCACGTCTTACGGACAATTTTCATGAATCTTTGACATTCTTCAACAGATTGAAAGGTTACCAAACCCAGAAAGCTTCCAAGGGACAACATATGGTGCAGTGGTTTTTTGTTTGGGGTTTTTTTTTTTACATTACAGCACCGTTTAAAGAAATAAGCAAGCTGTGAAAAATCACTCTAAAACTGAGGCGCTTGACATAACTAAACTGGCTGACACAGGTCTGAATTGGACTCCATTTTGTTCTAGGCCCCTGCTTTTGCTTTTTAAAGTTGGAGACCCACGACCACAAAGTGTTCTGCAACATTCTGACGCAGCCCATGCAGAACGTTGCAGTAAATAGAAGGAACTGCTTCCTGAACACAAGAAGGTGTGGCTAAGGATGAGTACCCCAGCCAATAGAAATTCTTGATAAATGAGTCTTATAAGAGAGCGTGTTGAATGTCAACCAATCAAATGTACCCCCTGCTCTTCCCAACTCTGCGCAAAGTTATGTGAAATTGAGTACAAAAGGCATACGCTTACTGTCCCTCTTCCGAACGCCGTTTTGAACTTTTGTTTTGGTGCTCCCAAATTTGCAAACCTTTGAATCTGAATAAAACTCTTATTTTACAGAAGGTGTGTTTCATTTTTAACAAAGCAAACAAACAAAAATATCCATCTGCCATTTTGAGGGTTCTCTCAGTTTTTAGGCCAGACTAAAACCCCCCAGCCTAGGTCCCTCTAATTGGCCACTTCCTCTCTGTGCACTAGAGAGTTAGAAATTGGATTAATACCATATCTGATCTGTAAGTGATTTTCCTTCTTTGTAAGCAAACCTATCCGGGCTTTTCCAGCTCAAAGGCTGCCAATCCCTTGGAGAAGTCAAAGTAGTGATTTTCCTACTCTCTTAATAGCTGCGCTGGGTTAACTCAGATTAGGAAAAATTATCACCTTGTTTTTAAGAAAACTCAGATTTCACAGGGACCATTGTTATGCTAGTCTCAGAGCCTCTGTCCTCTGAGGTCATGGAATACGGTAGCTGAATGGAAGCAATGGATTAGAAGAGAAAGATGAGATCGCCCTCCTGTTCCTCTTCATTCATATCTCCAAAGATCTCTCAGCCCTTGCCAAAAAAATGTGAGTGAGCCTTCGCATGGGTTTTCAAGGTAGGTTCAGTGTTTGCTTAAGTTACATGGTAACCTTATCGGTTTGACTTCATATACCCATTGGAATTCTGTTTGATTTCAGGTTTCTGCAGTTGACTTGGTAATTTCTAATAGATGTCAAATATGACAAAGGTTTAGATGTGGAGCCAAACATATCTGGGCTGCAAGGCTTTGGAAGGCTGGAGCTGACTCTCTTGAGAGACTTCCTGTAGGGACGGGCTAGTGCCTTTTTGCCAAGGTTAGAACCCATTCCAAACCTAAGAGGGTTAATGCTCATGCTTGGCCAGAATCTTCTGGAAGTTGAGGAGGAGTTGTTCTGTTTTATTTTCCCCTAATTTAGCAAAAGTCTTTTTAGGTTTCAGAATTCTTCCCCAAGGGAACTGTGTATAGATATTCAGTGGCTCTGAGGAAACCTTTCAATGACTGAATGTGGTTTTCAATGTTTTTGATCCATCCCAACCAAATGTATCTGCATTTCCTAATTTTCATTGTCTTAGTGTAACAGAAAGACATCTGTTCATGGGGTGGCGGGGGTGGGGGAGACTCACTTCTAAATAAGCCTTAGTTCAAATCTACTGGGCACTCCTTGGAAACCCTATGGAGCAGTTACACTCTGTCTTATAGGGCCGCTATGAGTCAGAATCAGCTCGACAGCAACAGGTTTTGGATTTTTAGTTAGTAGTAACTTACTTTTCCAGGACAAATAGTTGTGTCCAAAGAAAAGCAAAGAGTTGCAGAAGTTGCTACTGGTCCCATATGAATTATACAAATGCAATGTTGTTCATGCCCCACTTTCCTCCCATTTACAGAGAAGATGTCACAGCCAGGGGTGACCATATTACTAGAATGAGTAGTAAACAGCAGGGAGTGGCACATATGAACCAGATTGGACCTGTGTTAGGAATAGAGATGGGCCCCTGGCATCAGTAGACGCAGGTTAATGTCCCAGTGCTGCAGCTGACTCACTGTACTCTATCATTGGCAAGTCTTTTAATAGCTGATCTTGTCTGTAAAAGTGGAAAAACAATACCTGCTTTATTTACCTTGAGGGAAGATCATATATATGAAAGCACTACATAAAAAAATAAAGACACAAATAGGCAAAATTCTAAGAACTGTAAAAAAGTGCTTATCCTAAATTTTGTAATCTGCATCCATTTTAGAGGATATGAAATCAGATCTGCTTAGATAATCCGATGTCATTATCGTCCTATAACATGATGCAATTTTTAAGGAACAAAATAACTGAAGACCGGGAAGGCTTAACAAAAATCTCCTTCCCAAGTCTAAATCTCTGAGTTTCCCCCATAAAAAAAAAAAAAAAAAAAAAGGCTCTCCTTTAAAACAAAGGGCTAGCCTGGAAAAGACCAAGGATGATGACTGTCGCAGACTGGCAATGAGCAAGGCCCCACTCTTCTTATTTGGGACAGATAAATATACATGTAGTCCCAACCCTGAAGGGATTTAGCCCCAGTATTTCATAAAACTGAAGTAATCTATCACCCAAAAGGGCAAAGAGGCAAAATTTCTAAGCACTTTGCTTCAAACTGCAACAGAAAATATAAGTTCACATTATTTCCCCTCCCCAGTCCTTCCTTTCTTTATGAAGTGAGACTATTGTGGATAACTGTGGTCCCATAATGCATTTTTGGCCAGCCAAGGCAATACCATGGCTTCAGAAACTCTCTTTAGTAGAAGCTGGCCAGGGTTCTATTGTTTGCATCTGGGACACGGCCAGTAGAATTCGGACATCTGCCCATTGTGTTAGCTCCTTGGGCGCCAGCGGGCTGAAGCTCATTATTCCACTGGGAATTACGCCTCTATTCCTTGAAAAGGGGGTGACTCACCAACAGCCCTCTATCACATCTGACATTTGGAAGACAAAAACCCCTTTTGAGTTCCAAGTTTAATTTTGTGGGTGAGTTTATATTGTGACCAAGCTCATCTATAAAGGTATTGCCTAACCAAACTCATGCTTGGTCATCCCACTAGAACTGCTATTTGGTAGGATATTTGGGAATCCCATTTCTAGGCATGCCTAAGATTGTGACAGTCCAAATTGTCAACCCCCTCTGGCTGCAAAACCAAAGGATAAAAAGAGAGAACAGGCACTACAAGAGGCAGTGAGATAGTGCTGGCAAGATACAAGAAGGCGACAAATTTCTCATTCCTGTCACTAACTTTGCTCTTTTCTTGTCCCTTCCTTTTAACCCTATTGCAACTGATTCTGAACCCTTTACAAATCTCAGTGAAATTTCTATTCCCCACTTCTGTCTTTAACTATGGAACATCAGACAAGTTAATTAACTAACCTAAGACTCAGTTTCTTTGCTTCAGAAAAGGGGACTATATTTTACGATTTACCTCCTAGGTTTATGAAAAAATAAGTGCTTACTACTTGAAGGAAAAAAAAAAAAGTACTGCCTTCAAGTCCATTCCAACTCACAGTGACCCTACAGAACAGAGTACAACTGCTCCATAGGGTTTCCAAGAAGCGGCTGGTGAATTTGAACTGCCAACCTTTTTTGGTTAGCAGCTGAGCTCTTAACCACTACAGTACCGGGGCTCCTTGATAATAAAAGAGAATGGTACATAATAAGTGCGGAGTAAATGTTAGTGATTAAGAATGATAATGGTGGTGGTGTTTATAAAGAGCTTAGCACAGTATTTGCCCATTGCCTTTGAGTCAATTTCAACTCTTAGTGACCTTATAGGACAGAGTAGAACTGCCTCCCTAGAGTTTCTAAGGAGCACCTGGTGGATATGAACTGCCAACCTTTTGGTTAGCAGCCTTAGTTAGCACTTAACCACTACGCCACCAGGGTTTAGCATATAATAATGGCTTGATAAGTGGTGAGATTATTAAAACCCATTACTATTATTTGTTCTAAGGAAAGGGTTGGCTTCTTTGTTAAAGTCTATTCATAGACTATTCCCCATTAAGGTTGACACATGCCTTTAGCCAGACTTGAAATAGAAGCTTCATCTTGAAATGTCATCAGTTCTACTGTTCCCTGACCTTACTCCTCATACCTGTTGACCAACTTTTTAGGTCTTTAAAGTATTCCAACATGGTCTTCATGGATAACAATAGCCAATAACTTCCAGAAAAACAAAGAGCAGGATATTGAGGTCTTTTGGCCTCTGCATCAAAGAACAGCTGGATCTAATTCAGAGCTGTAACTGAAGAAAGAAAGAAAAATGGATGCCCTTCCACTGGTCCTGTGTTAGCAGCTATAGAGTGCTCAGGCTATGCTCAGCCACCTGCAGAAACAGATTCAAGATGGAGCATTTTTATGAAGGTAAATCTTCCAGAATGCCCCAACGAGACATCAGTCCTGTAGGGAACTGGTTAACGACCCTCTAATAATGTAGCAGCAAAGTGTGGCCTTTGGAGTCAGAGAGTTCCAGGTTCAAATCCTGACTCTGCCCTTGATATCTTTACCAGCTTATTTATCCTTGCTGAACTTCAGTTTCCTCATTTTACAAAAAGGTGGGGTGGGAGCTATAATAATACTTAGGGGGGCCACCCCAAGAGTTAGAAGAGATGCTATCCTGAAGTTTGTAACGCGACCTGCAATTCTTACCAGTTGCCGTTGAGTTGATTCTGACTCATGGCTGCCCCGTGCGTGTCAGAGGAGCACTGGGCTCCGTGAGGTTTTCAGTGGCTGAGTTTTTCAGAGTAGATCAGCAGGGCTTTCTTCCAAGGCATCTCTGGGTGAACTCGAAGCTTTAACCTTTCAGTTAGCAGCTGGGCACGTTAACTGTTTGCACCACCCAAGGATTCTCTGCAATTCTTTGTATAAGGGCTCCATATGTGATGCTTTCCTTCTGAGATCTCTTCTGAAGAGTAAATGTTTGTACAGTGAGGAAAATGATGCCAAATATACAATAGTAATATGCCCAGGAAATGTGACTTCCCTAAGAAGCGGAGTCTCTAGTCTTGTGTTCACCGGGAGCAGTACTTCTGACGCTGACTGCCAACCACGATCGGCCAGGCAGCTGTAAGTTGGTAAGACAAGCAGCAGGTCTGAGCCAGGCCTCCAATCCAGTTCGTTATGGTTCAACTGAGAATTTGCGTTTCCACCCAGATATACTGAATCAGAATCCATATTTTAACGCGATCCCCAGGTGATTCTCATGCATATATGAGAATCACCTGGGGATCTTACTAAAATTTTTATGTATACATAAGAATCATCTGGGCATCTCCTTAAAATGTAGGTTCTGATTCAGTGTATCTGGAGTAGAAATGCATATTCTCAGCAGGGGATCAAAATGGAATGAACCGGTTCAAAGCTCTGGCCTGCATTTCCTCAAAGCCCATTGTTCACTGCTTTAGTTACCTTGAGGGAACATAATATATGAAAGTACTACGTAAAATAAATATACAAATAGATAAAATTCCAGAAACTATAAAAGTGCTCATTCTAAATTTTGTAATCTGCATCCATTTTAGAGTGTATGAAACAGGTGAGCCCATATTACTGCCACAGTCTGTTTATTCAACTCCTCCCTCATCTTCTGCAATCAATAGCTTGCCTAGCTGCCCTTGAACATCTCGGGGAAGCCCTTTCCTACCCCTCCAGGGAGTCTACAATACAGCCCAGATGCTCTTGGAGATTAGAAAAGCTTTTAAGTCTGGCCTAAAAAATGGGTCTGTCCTTTGTCTCAGGCCATTATTCCTTCCCTTACCAGTTTTGGAGAATGTGATTTCCCGTTCTTAATTTATATTATTTTGTTGAGGGTGTGTGTAGATTGTCAGCCTATTTGTCAAATATCCTGCTTGATGACACCATATAAATTCAGTTCTATGTATAAACTGAAACGACTACTACTAGAATAAGAATTAAATACATTTCTAGTTTGGGAGGCAAACAAAACTCATTTTTCTGAGTATCTCTTTGGATAAAACATTACCCTTCATTTATAAAATAGTCAAAGATGAAATTTTAGCACTCGTCTCATGTCTCATTTTGGAGGCAAGAAAGTTGAGAACTTGCCTCGAGGGACACCTTCTTGCTTACCATACAATACCTAACTTCATGGGGTCATTCACAGTTTAAACTCTTTCGCATCATATGGAAGTCCTTGGCATATGGGCTCCAGCAGAGATTTCTTGCCTTCCCTCTATGCACCACTCAGGTTTTGGTTCCGTTGTCCATGGGGACTACTTCCCATTCCTCCCAACATGCCCAGATGACTTTCTCTCACTCGGTGGAATGACCTGCCTTACTCTTCTACCTGTAGAATCAACTCATCCTCTGAAGTCTAACTCAAAGGTCACCTTTTCTTTCCAACCTTCTCTGGAAAATAAATCAGTCCTTCATCTGCGTTCTAACAGACCTTCCCGTGTGTCTCATTTATGGAACATATTGCATGGAATCCTGTGTTGTTGTTGTTGTTGTTGTTGTTGGGTGCCATCAAGTCAATTCTGACTCATGGCAATCCCACGTGAAAGAATAGAACTACCCCCGTAGGGCTTCCCAGGCTGTAATCTTTACAGCCACGTTTTTCTCCCACCGAGTACTGGGTGGGCTCAAACTGCCAACCTTTTGGTTAGCAGTCGAGCACTTAACCTTTTCACCACCAGGGCTCTTCTCTGTTCTATAAGGGCATGCATTGAATCATAGCTATTTGTTTCTCTATATCTCCCTACTAGACTGTGAATTGTTCAAAGTTAGGAAGTGTATTTTATTCATCCTTGTATCCACAGGTCTCTAATGTGTTTCTGACACATGGTGAGCCTCAATAAGTGATTTTTGCAGATGATAGCTTCCACAGTGTGCATTTGGTGAATAGTAACGCACTTATATGGAGCGTAACTATGTGATTCTAACCAATATCTAAACACGTCTGAACTTCTCTGGATACCTTGGATTGCTAGGAACTAGAAGTCCTGAAAATAATAATAGCTGGGAAACTTTCCCTGAGGGATTGAGTGACCTCCCTAAAAAAGAGACTGGGAGGAAGTTAATGAAATGAGAGCACCAAGCAGAAATTCCAGGGAGTCCACCCTATCCTTTAAGCTGGCTTAATCTGTTAATCTGAAAACATCTAGAACTTTCCACCTTTGTCTGAAATAATACAGAAATAGATAGTTACGCTGATACATATTTCAATGCTTAAATATTCAGAAAGAAAAAAGTAAATCGTAGCAAAATAAAAACTTACTGATTTGGGAGTGAGAAGAGTATCTCTAGCACACAAATGTCCACTGACTTACAACTGAGTCTTTTATTCCCAAATAGTGATTGATCCTCCAACTATAATTAAAATACCCTAATAGCTCTTATAGTAGAACTCTTTAAAAAGAAATCTGAACTCTAAACTATGTTCCCACCCTAGGAGATAACATGGACTTTCTCAACTCCGTCATTTCATCTTGCATGTATTCTACTTCAGTTCTTCAGCAGAAACGGATGCACGTTCACACACATGGTAAGTGGCTTTCAGGCGGCGAAATGCTCCTGTCGAATGACCAAAAACTGCTCTATAAATTACACTGCCTCTCCAGTAGGCATCATCCAACTCATAGCGACCCTATATGAGTCAGAATCCACTGAACAGCAACGGGTTTGGTATGGGTTTGAGAGTAGGTGTATTCACGCATCGAGATGTTGGGGGAGTCTGTCTGTCACAGCCCCTCCCACCCCTTGGGCTGAAAGAATTATGATTTCAGTTCTATTCACTTTCCAATTTTTCTTGCCCTGGGATAATATCAGACTAATATTTTGAGCACTTTTGGTTATTCTTAGCACGAAACATTCATAATTTCTACCAATCAGGGTATGATGTACCCTAATGAGAAGAATCTCATTTAGAAAAGGATGTGGAACCAGGGATATCATTGTTGATGTCAGAGGGGTCCTGGTTGAAAGCAGAGAATACCAGAAAGATGTTTACCTATGTTTTATTGACTATGCTTTTAAGGCATTTGACTGTGTGGATCATAACAAATTATGGATAACATTGTGGAGAATGGGAATTCCGGAACACTTAAATGTGCTTATGAGGAATTTGTACATGGATCAAGAGGCATTCGTTTGAACAGCACAAGGGGATACTGTATAGCTTAAAGTCAGGAAAGGTAAGCGTTGGGGCTGTGTACTTTCACCATACCTATTGAATCTGTATGCTGAGCAAATCCAAGAAGCTGGGTTTATTGAATCTGTATGCTGAGCAAATCCAAGAAGCTGGGCTATATGCAGAAGAACAGGGCATCAGGATCAGAGGAAGACTCGTTAACAACCGGTATTATGCATATGACACAACCTTGCTTGCTGAAAGTGAAGAGAACTTGAAGCACTTACTGATGAAGATCAAAGACCACAGCCTTTAGTATGAATTACACCTCAACACAAAGAAAACAAAAATCCTCACAACTGGACCAATAAGCAACATCATGATAAATGGGGAGGAGATTAAGGTCGTCAAGGATTTCATTTTACTCAGGTCCACAATCAACACCTGTGGAAGCAGCAGTCAAGAAATAATAGACGCATTGCTTTGGGCAAATCAGCTGCAAAAGATCTCTTTAAAGTGTTGAAAAGCAAGGATGTCACCTTGAAGACTAAGGTGCACCTGACCCAAGCCATGGTGTTTTCAATACATTCGAAAGCTGAACGATGAATAAGGAAGACTGAAGAAGAATTGATCCTTCTGAAATGTGGTGTTGGCAAAGAATATTGACTATACTGTGGACTGCCAAAAGAATGAACCAATCTGTCTTGGAAGAAGTACAATCAGAATGTTCCTTAGAAGCAAGGATGGTGAGACTACGTCTCACGTACTTTGGAAGTGTTATCAGGAAGGACCAGTCCCTGGAGAAGGATATCATCCTTGGTAAAGTAGAGGGTCAGTGAAAAAGAGGAAGCCCCTCAATGAGATGGATTGACACAGTGGGTGAAAAAAGGGTTCAAGCATAGCAACAATTGTGAGGATGGTGCAGGACCGGGCAGTTTTTCATTCTGTTGTGCATAAGGTTGCTATGAGTTGGAAGCGACTGGACAGCACCTAACAACAATAACAACAACAACGAGAAGAAATGATGTAATAAGAAAGCTGAAAACCAAAAATACGTTCTAGTGCATGTCTTGCACATAGCTGTATAGAGTGGTAAGCGAAGTGATGCAGGCTTCAGGTGAGTATTTTATCTCCTGATCACAGCACAAATACCATTCAACACAAACTAGAAAGAGATAAGGCATGGTAGAATCTCTGCATGTTGAAAGAAGCTCCAGTTGGAAGCTACAATGATAAAAGTTATTTAACACATCTGCCCCTGTTTATTTTTCTTAAAGTTCTCTATGTACTTTTCTTACCTTAGAGGCTGAGGAGAAGAAAAAGAAATGTTAGCCTCTTGCCCAGATCACAGTAATGGGATCTTTGCTTGAAACAAGTAAAAGTCACAATGAAGATGTTTAGTGATAGATGTTGGGTGTATGTTTGTTTAAACTGAATAAAGCATTTCGAATTGCTTGACCTTGTACACCAATTCCTGGGCAGAAAGACTAACTCATTCAAACTCACCTCATCTAATTTTTAGATTAGTTTTTTTTCCTTAACTTCTCCAGCATTACCACAATAAGGATTTTGTTTGTTTGTTTGTAACTCTTTTCAGGTTCCTTCCTACCTGGAATCTTACAAGTCACATAATAATGATCTAATGTGCTGGGCCCAGTGGAGAGTTCAAAAAGGGAGCAACATTTCAAAATTTTCAGATGACCCCTGGAAGCTGTGTCAAGAAGGTTGCCAAAAGCAGAACCAAAAATAAATAAATAAAACCAAACCCATTGCTGTCCAGTCGATTTTGACTCCTAACGACCCTATAGGACAGGGTAGAACTGCCCCTTAGGGTTTCCAAGGCTGTAATTTTTGCAGAAGTAGACTGCCACATCTTTCTCCCACAGAGGGGCAGGTGGGTTCAAGACGACCTTTTGGTTAGCAGCCAAGTGCTTTAAGCGCTGTGCCATCAGGGCTCCCAAAGGCAGAACAGCTTACCTGAAAATGCATTGTTTAGCATCTGGCTGTCCGTAGGCTCTATCTAAGCTCTTCGTTTAAGCTCTTAATGCTTCAGTATCTTCATCCATAAAATGGGAATTTAAAAAATCAGCATTTCCATTTGTGGTAGCTCACTCACTGTCTGACAGACAGTAGGCATACGTACAAAAATTATTTTGTATTTTGCTGTTGTATATATATTATTTCACTATTTATATCATATATAATAGCAAATATATACAAATACATACATATATACATATTTGCTATTATGTCTAATAGTTATACTTTAATATATTCAACAACTATTTTTGAGCTCCAATTATGCTTTAGGCAGTGAGATAGAGAAAATTGGGAAATATACAGAGAAGAAAATATGAACGAAGTTCTTTCTTGTATGTTACAGAGAGTGGGGGACATACCTAACTGAAAAGGAATTTTTGTAGTAGGTAGTTGAGAGATGGACCCATTTCCTCTGAAGAGTTCTGAATTACACACGTTGTCCCAGAGTAACTATTAATAACTCCCCCTTCTCAGAAATGTTTTGGTTTGGCCAAACGATTAAATAGTTACACACTAGGATTATGGGATAAACCTGTTGAGAGTTTAAAGTAGAGACGCCTATTAGTTATGGAGGCAGGATGGAAAAGCATCCCAGATGAGGTATTATCCAGGTTGATAGACAAAGAATAATGGAGAGTAGCTGGGTGAAGAATGGGACAAGGCATGACAAGGAACACTTATTCCAAAAGAACTGAAGAATGGGTTCAAAGATAGGGGCACAGGGGGCTTAAGAGGACCAGAGAGAAATTCAAATATGGGAGCACCCTGCAGTTCAAAGGAGAACATTGCGTGGAATGGGACTAGATAGGTCAGCGGTGGGCGGGTCATGAGAGGCCAAACAGTTTGGACCAATCTCCCTGAAGAGTGATAAAAAGCCAAGTTTATTAGTGTCCTAGAGGGTGCTCTAACAAATGACCACAAACTAGGCGGCTTATAACAGAAGCATATTCTCCCACAGTTCTGGAGGCTAGAAGGCCCAACTCAGGGAGTTAGAAGGCCATGCTGTCTCCAAAGTCTCCAGGGGAAGAGCCTTGTTTCTTCTAGTTTCTGGCAATCCCAGGCATCCCGTGACTTGTGGCGGTGTCACTCTAATCTCTGTCTCTATCTTCACTCTTCCCTCTGTGTCTGTTTTCTCTTCTTCGAAGGACATCCCTTACAAAGAGATTAGGGCTCACTCTAATGACCTCATCTTAACTAATGACATCCGCAAAGACCCCTTTTCCAAACAAAGGCACATACGCAGGTACCAGGGGTTAGGACTTGAACACATATTTTGAGGCACACTTTTCAATGTATAACAACACCAAGGAAGGTGCTCTGTGTATTCTCGAGGGTGTGCAATGGCAGACGTGCATGGAACATGGGGGAGCTATGGGTCTAGAGAATACAGGGCCCATTTGATTTGGGAGCCTTTGGGGAACTGTTGATTTTACAGCAGACTAGTGTCATTGTGTTCACGGTATCCCATTTCCAGACCATGGATGTCATACGGCCATGAGCCTCAGAGCACGCAACATCCATTTCGCCGTCCAGCTTACATTTCAGCAGAACAATTCCAGAATGAATCATTGCATGCTCAGGTAGTTGGTTACGCCTGGTTTACAGCCCATTTTCAGAGTTCCTTTCTACGTTTCGTTCGTGGCTGAGTTTGCAGAGATTTATGTGGAGATTTCTTATTCTCCTTGAAAAATATGGAATCTTTCGCCGGCATATTTTTCTCACTCAGTAAGGCAGTGCTGGGCCTCCCTGTTGTAATTCTCCACAAGGACTTTTTTTTTTTACCTCCACTCAAATCTCAATCACTTTTATTTAAGTAAGGAACGGGAACTTGAGAACAGAGAAATTAGCTCCTGACATATTCTAAAAGATGAACTGCAAACTGAATGCAGCCCTTTGAAATCAGTAGAAACTGAAAGAAAAGCTGGTAACTCTGTGAAATGAAATTGTTGGCTGCAAAAGAAGGAACTGATTTTAGTAGGATTCAATTTCTCAAAATCCCCTACCTCTAAGACCCAGCCTGATGTGGAGTCTGCCAGATAGGTAATTGTCCATAGGGTAAGACTCAATGCGGATGCAAAAGAATCTTCTTAAAGGAAGAGCCTGATCGAGGCTGCGTCACATCTCTCATGAGGAAAGCAGCATGGAGGGGACTCAGTTTACAAAGAAAGATTCTCGAGGAAAGAATATGGGGAATGAGCAGTTGGTACAGGATTGTGTAAGGCTAGAGAGCGAGACTGTCTGGGCTTGAATCAGGCTCTTCCAGTTCCATGTTGTGTAACTGTGGACAAGTATTTTAACTTCCTTAAATTCTCCGGGACTCAGGTTGCTCATCTATAAAATGGGGCTAAATTTGTTTTTAATGATAGGACCTACCTCATAGGGTTGCTATTAGGATTAAATGTATTAATATTTGTAAAGTACTCAGAGTAATGCCTGGCACAGAGTGTTGGCTAACAACAATTTATCAATAATTGTTGCTCAGGTATGATGTCATCTATTCTAAATTACTCTAAATTCAAAATTTCAGCATCTCTGAAATTATTTAGTCCCCTGCTATATACCTTTTAAGGGACCCTGGTGGCACTGTGGTTAAGTGCTCAGCTGCGAGCCAAAAGTTTGGCAGTTAAAACCCACCAGCCGCTCCATGGGAGAAAGATGTGGCAGTCTTCTCCCGTAAAAATTACAGCCCAGGAAACCCTATGGAACAGTTCTGTCCTGTACTATAGGGTCGCTATGGGTTGGAGTCGACTTGAGGGCAATGGGTTTTATATCCTTCTGTCTCCTTTGTTGTTGTTGTTGGGTGCCGTGAAGTCGGTTCCAACTCATAGTGACCCTATGTAAAACAGATTGAAACATCATTGCTATGCTTAAGCCCATTGTTGCAGCCACTGTGTCAATCCATCTCATACAGGGTCTTCACTGAGGCAGCCTACTTTAAATTGTATTAAACCTGGGTAAAACTAGTAACTCCTGGAGCAAAACCTACGAAGTCACAATTTATAATGAAAACAATACACAGCATCCTTTCCAAAACTCCGTGATGCCCACACATATATTCCACGTCCTCGGTGATGAGAACATTTGCCCAGGTAGAGACGGGATGGCCAAGGTGTGACAGGGAAGGACAAAGCTCAGCAGGGCCAGAGTTTACTTCATATCTCTTTGTCTCCGCATAGGGGGAAAAAAAAAGGCCCAACTTCCAGACATCCATGAAAACAAAATAAACAGGCATGTAAATGAGATGTGTTTTGGATGTGGGTTTGTATATATTGGCAGAAAGAGCGGTGAAACTTACGACTCTACTTTCTTATTCTTTCTTCTCTCTTCTGTCCTTCTTGGTGCCAAAGGAGTTATTTTTAAAAGCATGGGTCGGTGTTTTTGGTCATACTGTTGTGGCAAAAGGGGAGATGACCTTTACATTCAGTTAGTAGCTGTTTTACCATCAGTCAGCTCCAAATGGCAGCATTTAGTGTTCATGTTGATTTCATGTTTCATATCTCATCACAGATAATTTGGATATTTCTTAGCTTTTTGGTTCCCCTCCAATTAAACAGCTCTTACCAAGCCTGAATATGGGGAGATTGCAGGTCGTTTCTTCCTTAACTCATTAAAGGAATGTTTATTCCCTACCAAGTTCTAGTAAAACATCAAGGCAAGCCTGGTATGAGGAACTCTGTAGAGATACACACGTAGAGGGGTTAATCCAACTCTGTGTACCAGGAGTGAGAGAGAATGGGGCAGGTGTTGGCGGTTGTTTCTGTGGTGTTTACCATAAAGAGACAATCTATAGGAGCAGCCAGCTGAGATGAACCACACTTAACGAGAAGACTTGGGTTTGTAAGTCCAAGGGGCCCCATCAACAAGAGGTGACTGGAGTCCCATGACTCACACAGTGTCTTAATTCTCCATGATTGCGATTCTCATTTTTCATCAGTCTTTGAGGTTTTTCAAATTCTGGATCAACGTTCGTAGAGGAAAGAATGATGCAGTCCTGGCATGCAACAACAAAAATGCTGATATTGTATGTTTCATGCCCTCATTTTTGTTTGTTTGTTTGCTTGTTTTGTTTTCTGGAGTAAAGGGAAAAAGGGTAAATTACTTCTGCTGCTTAATATTCTTTCAGCCCTTACCTGAGATACCAACAAAAGCATCATCTATATCATGCCAAAATTTTGACAGAAAACTGAAAAATATGGTAAGTAATCCAAATGCTTTTCTTTCTACAGAATTAAACAACTTGGCAAGTCTCCATGCCACTAACTGAATTTTCTCGGTTTTCTTTGGCTGTTTAATGATGGGTGGTCTAAAATCCATTAAAATATATTCTCATAAAAGATGTACCATGGAAAAAATGTGCACTCATGAAGATTTATATGATCTCTGTTGCTAACTTTTTGTTGTAAAATGATCTTAACTTTCAAATCCTCACATCTCTGATCCAATAGTGCTCTTTTTCAGTGAGAATTGTGCCTGACAAAATTGATGTAACATTAAATTTGATCCATCTAAAAGAACCAAATAATCCTTATTTCCCTTCAGATGAGGGTGAGACAAGGGGGTCTCATCATATTCCTATAGAAAAAGAGTAACTAACATTTAAATTGTGAAAATGTTTCCACGTCTGAAATTTTTTTTTTTAATTTGTGTCCACGAAAACGTTGAAAGTTTAAGACCTCCATTTGAGTAATTATTGCTAGCTGCTGAAACAAAAATGTCTGCGTATCAGTGGCTTAGCCCAACAAAGATGTATTTCTCACACATGTAAAGTCTACTACCAGTGGTCCTGGGCAGCTCTCCTTCAGATGACTCAGGGACCCAAATGCCTTCTGTCTTGTGGCTGTGCCATCTTGGAGCTCTTTACTCCCAACTGCACAGATGGTGGTGAGAGAGAAAGAAAGAATGGTAGATCACGGAACAGTCATGAAGAAAGACTGGACATTTAAGTTGGTTTAAATGATGCCTGACTGGCTAGAGGCCATGGCCTCTGAGATTCACTGGCTTTGTTATTTCAGTTACAAACAACCTGTTTCATAATTGCTAAATCTTTATAAATCATACATTCTTCTCTAAAATAGGGGAAAGAATTAGACAAGCAGACAGGCCAAAGTCACAACTGCCAAAGCCTGATTTATTGGTGAGTGAACCAAACCAAAGCCGTTGCCGTCGAGCTGATTCTGACTCACAGTGCTAGTATAAATCATCTTTAGGAAAAGAAGCCATCTCATTTCTAACAAATGATAAAGCAGTGCCTCTTTAAATGTCTTCTCCCCACACATCAAACACCTAAGATAAGTGAATATGTGTGACTTCACCAAGTGGCTCTTCTAATGAGATTAACCGATGACATTTAATCATCTCCTGTAAGAGTGAAAACTTCTCCCACCATATATCTGATGGACTTTTTTTTTTTTGAGCTAAGTGATCTTGTCTTTCGACATCTCCCTGGAAATACTTATACATCATAAGTGAAGTGAAACATACCCAGGGTAATATTTAAAATATCGAACAACTGGTAAGCGCAGACATCAACCAATGAGAATGTATTCTGACCATAGAGCAGGGTTCTGGAACTGTCTATTGCAATGAGCATTGGATGTTTAGTTTCTGCATGGTGTGCAGAACAAGGGTTCTGAGGAAGGAGCCCCTAGCCTGTGTAGTGCTGGGAGGGAAAAGTTAGGAGGCATAGGCAAAAGATGTTATATACTACTACAGATGTTTTCCCAATATTTTATCAATAGGCATAGTCATACCGGAACCTATCAACTAGTCTTTTACATATAATGCATTCGATATGAATATACTAAGTTCTTACTCTCATTGATATTAGGTGCTAGAAATACCTGGCTTCAATTCCCATTGCCAGCTCTTATACCGTGATATTCCATCAATTCCATTAATCTCGAATATTGCTACTGTAAGTTGAAGTGCTTTTATCAGAAATGTACACAGTTCACATTTTTTATCTTTGCACATCTGAGAAATTATTTCTGTTGCCTTTGTTCATGAATAACTCCTTGGCAGGTGATGGAATATTTCAATCTTGCCTTTCACCTCAAAACTCTATAGGAATTACAAAAATTCTCTCTTAGTGTTAAGTATTACGAAGGAGACAGGAACTACTTTTATTCCTTTGTACATAATCTAGTTTCTTTGCTTGGACATTTAAAAGAAAAATTTTCGTCTTTAAAATAAAATCATTTTATCAGTGCACATTTAGGTGTGAGTCCTATTTTCTTTCCTGTGCTTATCAAATTAATATTATCTGGAAATTTAGTGGTCTTATGATTTGTAGGTTTGGGCCTCTCTTTTTTTTTTTTTTAAAGCAGTAATTATTTTTTTCTATATCTTTGGTGAGTCAGTAGTCTCTTCTGTACCCATCGTATGGTTCCTTTGCCTAGACACGTAAGCCCTGGTTCTGTCTATTGCTTTTTTTTCTCTCTGAAAATACACCAAACATAAATACTCTTACACTTCGAATTTCATGCTTATAGGTTAAACAGTTCCAAGAGCTATTTTTCTAGCCATATTGCTGAACCTCACTTCTATAGCACCATCTTGAAGTATGTCACCCCATTCCTTTACTATACTGCCTACCCAGTCTCAAGTGCTCATCTGGAAAACAGAAAGGAGTCTCTTAATCATCTGTATTTTATTAAGTGTCTAATACACTATAGGGGAAAGCCAATTCTCTGTTTTCCCAACATTTCAGCCGCATTCCAGAATTGGAGGCCAAACAAATTACAGCAAATCGTTTTCTAATAGGGGGAAAAAATGCCTCAGGAGTTCTATAATGTCCTAAACAGAACAAACAAACCTTGGGTGTTTAGAGCCCTTATCCAAAAGGCTTTCCCACCATAAACCAAGTGAAACTCAATTTATCTCAAAAAAGACGAAAGGGTGAGTCAACTTGGCTGTAATTTGAACTCTACAGTTCCTGGGAGTCTCCCCATTTCCAACCTGAGATTCCAACCTCTAAGCTATCTCCCCTGGTGGATTTATTTGCCTCTTTTATTTCCTTGGTTAAAAATGTCTGAGTCACCATAACCCAAACACTGAAAGAACCTTTACTTTTAAGAGAGCATTAAAACTGCATTGATTGATTCGGTGGGATGTCAGACCCTCTGTTTTGTTCTCTGAAAAATTTGAAGGACTTTATTAGATTCTGGGAATACAGATGGAAAAGATAGCAAAGGCAATTCCATCTTCAACGTCTCAAAGTGAAAATCCTCACTATTGCCCCTCATCCTCTCTGGATGTTTCTGGCTGCTCCTAAAAGTATGTACACAGCAAGACATCTGAAAAGACTGAACGAACTAGGATTTACTTACACTTATCTAAACAGAGGAAACCCTGGTGGCGTAGTGGTTAAGAGCTACAGCTGCTAACCAAAAGGTTGGCAGTTCGAATTCACCAGGAGCTTCTTGGAAACCCTCTGGGGCAGTTCTACTCTGTCCTGTAGGGTCGCCATGAGTCGGAATCAGCTCGATGACAGTGGTTTTGGTTTTTTTTGGTTTACAATGAGACCATTCATCCTACGTTAGGATAGCATTCATTCACTTTTTTGCCAAAAATTTATTGAGCACCTACTATGTCTACTCATTATTCCAAATGCCCCTGATGAATAAGACCCAGTGCCTTTGGGAGCCATCTGTACATCCTATGATAATGAGGAGAAACAGGAAGATGAAAGAGATATCATTAGCCCCATTTTACAGATGAGAAAACTGAGGCATACAGCGGTCAAGAAACATGCCCAAACTCACAACATTTGTAATTAGTAGGGCCAAATTTCTAAGGCTTCAGACGGGCTTCAGTGTTTACAAACATAACCTCCATGTTCTGCTGACATGGTGCCTAGTTTAGTCAGATTAACAGAAGTAAGGAAAGTTAAAAATTGGAATAGAAATAAGGGAGAGAGAACGGTCACACAACCACCATCAGGCACAAATTTTGCTCCCTTCTGAAGGGAAGTAGTGCCCCTACAAACACCAGGATCACACCCAGAACAGCTGAGATGGAGCTAGAACAAGATACACTGTCAGGCTTAAGCTGAGCCAAGGCCCAGGCAGGCTCAGATGTCAGTTTTCAAAGAAAAGATATAACAATGGGAGTCACTCACTTATTTTTTATTTGATTAATTAAACTATCTCCTGATTTGGGAGATGCTTCTCTTTAGTCGTGCTCCTAGTTTCAATTTAATCAATTTCAAACCTGAAACCTGTTGCCGTGCAGTCAATTCTGACTCCGTAGCAACCCCACAAAACAGAGTAGAGCTGTCCCATAGAGTTTCCAAAAAGCAGCTGGTGGATTCGAACTGTTGACCTTGTGGTTAGCAGCCGAGCTCAAAACACACGAGATATCTTACTTCCTGTAGTTGCCTTGAAAAAAAAAAAAAAAATTTTTTTTTTTTTTTTTTTTTTTTGCCTTGAAAACCAAGTGAAAATGTGATGGATCTCAATTGGATGTTGTAACTCTATCTAACAGAATTATCTTCCCATATTTGTTTCACCGTCTTTTAAGTACCTCGAGTAAATATTGCTACTATTTTACTGAATTTACTGTTATTTTCTATTCCCCTTATTTGTTGTTGCTGTTGTTAGGTGCCCTCAAGATGCTTCCGACTCATAGCAACCCTACATACAACAGGAGGGAACACTGCCAGGTCCTGTGTTATCCTCATGATCATTGTTATGCTTGAGCCCATTGTTGCAGCCACTGTGTCAATCCATCTCATTGAGGGGCTTCCTATTTTTCACTGACCCTCTCCTTTACCAAGCATGAAGTCTTTCTCCAGGGACTGATCCCTCCTGAAGATATGTCCAAAGTACTTGAGACAAAGTCTCATCATTCTCACTTCTAAGGAGCATTCTGGCTGTACTTCTTCCAAGACAGATTAGTTCATTCTTTTGCCAGCCCATGGTATATTCAATATTCTTTGCCAAGTCCGCAATTTTAAGGCTTCAATTCTTCTTCAGTATCCCTTATTCATTGCCCAGCTTTTGCATGTATATGATGAGGCAATTGAAAACAGTATGGCTTGGGTCCGGTGCACCTTAGCCTTTAAGGTGAGGTCTTTGCTTTTTAACACTTTAAAGAGGTCTTTAGCAGCAGATTTGCCCAATGCAATGTGTTGATTTCTTGGCTGCTGCTTCCCTGGGTGTTGACTATGGATCCAAATAAAATGAAATCCTCGATAACTTCAATTTTTTTCTCCATTTATCCTGATGTTGCTTATTGGTCCAGCTGTAAGAATTTTTGTTTTATTCATGTTGAGGTGTAATCCATACTGAAGGCTGTGGTCTTTGATCTGCATCAGTAAGTGTTTCAAGTCCTCTTCACTTTAAGCAAGCAAGATTGTGTCATCTTCATAATGCAGTTTGTCAGTGAGTCTTCCTCTAATCCTAATACCCTGTTCTTCTTCATATAGTCCACCTTCTCAGATTATTTGCTCAGCATACAGATAGCATAGGCATGGTGAAATGATACAACCCTGATGCACACCTTTCCTGACGTTAAACCACGCAGTATCCCCTTGTTCTGTTCTAACAACTGCCTCTTGATCTATGTACAGGTTCCTCATGAGCACAATTAAGTGTTCTGGAATTTCCATTCTTCCCAATGTTATCCATAATATGTTATGATCCACACAGCTGAATGCCTTTACATAGTTAGTAAAACACAGGTAAACATATTTCTGGCATTCTCTGCTTTCAGCCAGAATCCATCTGACATCAGCAATGATATCCTTGGTTCCACATCCTCTTCTGAATCCCTCTTGAATTTCTGGCAGTTCCTTGTCCATATACTGCTGCAGCCACTTTGAATGATCTTCAGCAAAATTTTACTTGTGTGTGATATTAATTAATGATATTGTTCAATAATTTCTGCATTTGGTTGGATCACCTTTCTTTGGAATAGGCATCTATCAGTTTGTCATACTGTGGGAGCCTGTCTGTTACTGTGATGCTGAAAGCTATGCCACTGGTATTCAAATACCAGTAGGGTCACCCATGGTGGACAGGCTTCAGCTGAGCTTTCAGACTAAGACAGACTAGGAAGAAGGACCTGCAGTCTACTTCTGAAAAAAATTAGCCAGTGAAGACCTTATGAATAGCAGTGGAACGTTGTCTGATATAGTGCCCTTTGGGTTGGAAGGCACTCAAAAGATAACTGGGAGATAGCTGCCTCTTCAAAGTAGAGTCGACCTTAATGACTTGGATGGACTCAAGCTTGTAGGACCTCATTTGCTGATGAGGCATGACTCAAAATGAGAAGAAATAGCTACGAACAACCATTAATAATCAGAACGTGGAATGTTTGAAATATGAATCTAGGAAAACGGGATATCATCAAAAATGTAATGGAACACATAAAACATCGATAATCTAGGCATTAGTGAGTTGACACAGACTGGTATTGGCCATTTTGAATTGGACAGTCATGTGGTCCTCTATGCCGAGAATGACAAATTGAGGAGTAATGGCATTGCATTTATCCTCCAAAAGAACAATTCAAGATCTATACTGAAGGACAATGTCGTCAGTGATAGGATGATACCCATATGCCTACAAGGAAGATCACTTATTTACTGACATACAATCTCCTTAGTCATGTAAATGGCTTAGTTTGAGAATGATTCATGTTGATCTGGCCTTGTGTCAAGATGCTCACAAACCTCCTAGCAGGTGCTGAGGGGGGCTGATCTCATACTTTTATGTCACCCAATGTCTTTCCAACTGTTTAAGGTAAAGCTTAACATTCTTTTGGAAGTATCTTATGAGTTAGATTTGGAGAATGACAGGAGCATGTTAGGATGGAAGAGAAAGTGGTGCTCTGTTCCAGATCTCTGCTTCTATTAGGACAGTTTCCTCTTTATCTGCCTTGCTGTTGTGAGGTGCTGTCGAGTCAGCTTCGACTCACAGCGACCCCTTGTATGATAGAATGAAATGCTGCCTGGTCTTGTGCCATTCTCACCATCATTGTTATGTTTGAGCCCATCGTTGCAGCCACTGTGTCAATCCATCTTGTTGAGGGGCTTCCTCTTTTTCACTGACCTTCTACTTGACCAAGCATGATATCCTTCTCCAGGGACTGGTCCCTCCTGATAACATGTTCAAAGTATGTGCAGCAAAGTCTCGCCATCCTTGCTTCTAAGGAGCATTCTAGCTGTACTTTTTTCAAGACAGATTTGTTCATTCTTCTGGCAGTCCATGATATATTCAATGTTCTTTGCCAACACCACAATGCAAAAACATCAATTCTTCTTCAGTCTTCCTTATTCATTGTCTAGCTTTCGCATGATGCCCCATTTAGAAGTGAGGAAGCTCAGGATTATAACACTGGGATTCTATATAACCTTTCACTTTAAAAAATTCAGCTGACCAAAAAAAACAGTTCAAAAACCACTGTGCTACGTACGTATGCTTGCTCCCATGTCAAAATGCCTGCTCCTGACAATGGAGCAATCCTTTATTTCAATTTTTCCTTCTGGTGAAATCACTTTAGGATGCTCTTTTAAGTATGTTAGATTCTATTTAAGTGGGTATATTTCTGTGCTTTTAACGTTTATCTCTGATGGACTTGTTTATTTGAATCTCATAAGTAAGATTATATCCAGTTCTTTATGTTATGTCTTTATGTTTGCACAGAAATGTTCACCTGCAAAGTATAGATAACACAGGAACTAATTTAAGACAGAAAATGTTAATGTAAGCTGGGAGCAGCCCGAGTTCTGGGCTGAGAGTCAAGAGATCCTGTTTCCATCACTGAAGAGCCAAGTATTGTTGTTAGGTGCCTTCGAGTTGGTCCTGACTCATAGCTACCCTATGTACAACAGAACGAAACACCGCCCGGTCTTGCACCATCCTCACAACCTCTGTTATGCTTAAGCCTGTTGTTGTAACCTCTGTGTCACTCCATCTTGTTGAGGGTCTTCATTTTTTCACTGATCCTCTACTTTATCAAGCATGATGTCCTTCAGGGAATGGTCCCTCCTGGTATCATGTCCAAAGTACATGAGAGGAAGTCTTACTCTCCTTGCTTCTAAGAAGCATTCTGGCTGTATTTCTTCTGAGAGAAGTAATGAAGAATTTGGACTGCTTCCTAAATTTCACTCCAGTCCTAAAATTCTGTGGTCTATGGTTCAGCTGTGAATATCACTCCCTTTTTGATTGGATGGCAGAAGAGCCATCAGTATCATGAGTTTCACATTCTGGAAAGTATAAAAATATAGTCTATGAATTTGGTGGTTGTTCTCTGCTGCCGTCCATGAATTGAGTCAAGAGAAAAGTGAAGGGATTAGAGTTCTAGAAAATCCAGATTATGAAAAGACCAAGGAGAGTGGAGAGAAGGAACCAGGTGCTTTAAGAGCACCTGTTTGATGTCCAGTTCACCCTAGAAAGGATAGTTTTTCCTATTTTACCCCATTAAATCCTCACGACAATCCCCAGGCAAATATAATTATGCCTCATTTAGAGATGAGGAACCTCAGGATCAGAAATGATAAGTAGCTTCACATAAGACTAAGAACTGGAGGAAGACTCATTAAAAACCTGCCATATGCAGACGATACACCTTGCTTGCTGAAAGTGAAGAGGACTGAAAGCACTTACTGATGAAGATCAAAGAGTACAGCCTTCAGTATGAGTTACACCTCAACATAAAGGAAACAAAACCCCCCACAGCTAGACAATAAGCAACATCATGATAAACAGAAAAAATTGAAGTTGTCAAGGATTTCATTTTACTTGGATCCACAGTCAATGTCCCTGGAAGCAGCAGTCAAGAAATCAAAGCACGCATTGCATTGGGTAAATCTCCTGAAAAAAGGCCTCTTTTTAAAGTGTTCAAGGGCAAAGATGTCACCTTGAGGATGAAGGAGTGCCTGACCCAGGCCATGGTGTTTTCGGTTGCCTTATATGCACACAAAAGCTGGCCAATGCATAAAGAATACCAAAGAAGAATCGATACATTTGAATTACGGTGTTGGTGAAGAATGTTGAATATACCAGACCTGCCAGAACAACGAACAAATCTGTCTTGGAAGAAGTACAGCCAGAGTGCTCCTTTGAAGCGAGGATAGTGAGACTTTGTCTCGTACTTTGGACATGTTATCAGCAGGAACTAGTCCCTGGAGAAGGACATCACGCTTGGTAAAGTAGAACATCAGCCAAAAATAGGAAGCCCCTATTTGTTGCAGTGGCTGCAACAATGGGCTCAAACATAACAATGATTGTGAGGATGGCACAGGACCAAGGAGTATTTTGTTTTGTTGTACATAGGGTCGCTATGAGTGGGAACTGACCCGACAGACCCTAACAACAACAAAGAGGCTACACAGCTGATAAGAAACCAAGCCACGATGAGAACAGAAGTTCCTGTGATTCCAAACTTGATATACCACGCTTACTTTTTGTGGAATGTGATCAGGTGGGTAGGTCTCAGTCATTAGAAATATGGACGTTAAAGTATTAAAGCATAGAAAAATCCTTTGACATGGCCTATAATGATTCATGGTGAGGAGAAAAAAACATTTTGCTCAAGCTACAGAAAATCAAGCTTAATTAGTTAAGGATTAGTTGTACCCAGGCTGTCTTTAAATCTTGGTCTAATTGTATATCATCTTTAAATGCATAGTGATTTGTGATGCTGAATACGAGTTAATGCCGAGTTATTTATTAAATGTTGTATTATTTTATTTAAGTCATGGGCTGGGAATGTACCAAGACTTCTCTTAGTCAACCACGACCAAGGGAAGTCTAGCTGACTGAGTGAGAAGGGGGGACCAGGAATCCAATAGTAAGTAGCACATCTTACAGTAGCCAGAATATCCAGAAGGGAACAAATGGCCCTGTGACATTGGCCTTGCAAAACAATCCTTGTAAAATGGTAATAAATGATATAAACTCTGATCCCCTAAAAACTTCACCTGATCATTAAAATCATGCTACCAGTACCAGTTGTCCTTGAGTCAATTCTAACTCGTGGTGACCCCATGTGTGAAGAGTAGCCCTGGGCTCCATAGGATTTTCAATGACTGATTTTTCAGAAGTAGATCGCCAGGCCTCTGGTCTGAGGTGCTTGTGGGTGGATTGAACCTCCAACCTTTTGGTTAGTAGCCAAGCAAATTAACCATTTATACCACTCAGAAACTCAAAAATTATTCTAAGAGGTAGCCATCACCAGGAAAACCATCTCTGGTTCCCAGACTTCAAAGGTTCTCTGTGGTTTTATCTCAGGTGAGAATGGTGGTGGGTAGGGTAGAAGGTGGGACTGAACAGGCTGCATTTGTCATGCTGCCAGGAAGGAAAGAAAGTCTGAGACCTATGAACCAGACATTCAAAACATGGCTGACTCTTCCCATAGTCGCTGCCTTAACTAATCTAGCAACATACTTCACGGCTCTCCAGGGAGAATAAGAAGGTCTTCTCTGACCTCCACTGGCCTCTTCAATGGCAATCATCCACAGAACACAGAGCTGTAAAGTCCAACCACTGCATCATCTTCAGAAGCTCTGAATAGCTCAATTTTGTCTGATATATCATTTAAAAAAAAAAAATTCTTTTTTTTGCTTTTTTTATCATTAAGAATGCCCCTTTTTATTTATATAGTAATTACAGAAAAGGAGTCCCTTGGTGGTGCAAACAGTTAATATGCTTGGCTATTAACTGAAAGATGGGAGGTTCGAGTCCACTCAGCGGTACCTTGGAAGAAAGGCTTGGCAATCTACTTCTGAAAAATCAGCCATTGTAAACCCTATGGGGTACAGTTCTACTGTGACACACATAGGGTCACCAAATCAACTGGATGACACCTGGTTAATTAGAGAAAACAGCTTAATTATAAGAAACCAAGCCAATTTCCAATGGCTTTGATTTTAGGGAAGATGAAAGGTAGAATGCCACAGGGTAAAAAAGTGTGAACCTTATTGACTTCTCACCCTCCATCTAGACCCTCAGTAAAGAGCATTGACAGAAAAGATGGTCTGGCCCTAAATCCCTCAACCATATTTTTTTCTGGTAAAATATATATATATATATATATATATATATATATATATATATATATATATATATATATATATATATATATATATATATATATATATATCACGGTCTTTTTTTTCCTCCAGAATCAATAGCACCAGAAACTGAAAAAATAAAGACAGTGCTGAGTATAAAGCTGAGTTCTCTGTCAGAGTCATACAGTGAGTGGAGACCCTCACTGGGACATGGTGGTGGTGAGTGGATCCCAGGAGCAGGGCAGAGAAATAATAACAGACACTAGGGTTGCTTTTTTTGTTTTGTTTTTTCTTTCTTTCTTTCTGTCCTAAAAGCAGGACACCAACAATACGGAGATATATGACCCTGTGATATTTTATTTTCAAAACGAGACAGAACCCAACTCCAGCCCCCTCGGGAGAGCCCTACTTCCCAGCGCTGGGTCGACCTGGGGAGCGCTGGCATTTCCTCTTTAGCAGGAGTGCAGCCAGCACACCAATCACGCTGCCATTGGAAGCTGAGTGCAGTAGTTAATTAAGGCTGCATCTTTTATTCTCCAGGGCAATTCAGCACAGCTTGAATGAGCCCCAGAGCCAGTCTGCGGTGGGAATGTCTCCCTGGGCAGTGGGAGAATCCAGTCTCTGAGGCTGGCTCATCAGCATGACAATAGTCCCCAGGATGCACTTGGACTGATGTCATGGCCAGAGTTAGGGAGGGGGCATGAAAGCCTTGTTGCAGAAGCCTGGAGCGTTTGCAGCTGACTGGGGCTATTTCAGTGCGTGAAATTCCTTCCCTTTCTTTCTTTTATAAGAGATGTTTGCTAATTGGTAGAGCTCAGAAAACAATATACCATTAAGAATCCCTTTTCCTTCCTCCCACCCCCCCCCCCCTCAGTTTTTGAAAAAATCCCTGTGTTCTAGTTTCATTGGAAATCTCCACATTTGTTCTGTGGTTTGCATGAAGCCTTAATTTTTCTTTCTCTTTAGCATGGAACTTATAAACAACGATTTACTAAAAGAGACTCTGCTAACCCATTCTTCTGTGCCCAGGTTTCCCTAAGGCACGCTCCCCCTTCGGGATTCTTGGCTGGGGTCCTGCCACAACTCATACATTTGCCTTGTACATTATACATTGATACAAAACATTTTGGAAAAGTGAGTCATGGAAAGTTAGTCTGATTTTGTAATTTTTTTTTTAATCGCGAAAACCTATTTAAAACTGGAGCAATTGAATCGTTTAAGTTGGCAGAGAAACGGTCAGAATGAAGGCGCGGGGGAGGGGGAGGTCCAATGGAGGGTCTGGGGGTGGAAGCTGTTTGGCTTTGCCACCAACTCAGTAAGTGACCTGGGCACAACACTGTGCTCACCTGCCTGTGCCTCAATTCTCTCATCCGTCCAAGGTGCGTGTCCGGGTGGGTTGCGGGGGAGGCTGAACTCAATCATTTTTAAGGCCTCTCCTGGGCTTGCTCTTACGTCATATTTTCTTTTGACACAGGACATCAGCTCTGAAATGTCGGAAAATTTGTGGCCTGTTAGCTCTCTAAAAGCCCAAGACGTCTACAAAGTCCTTCTAATATTTTCACACTGGTGCTCTCAATTATAAGACACGCTATTTCCGAAGGACGAACGACACCTGTTCCTTACAACCGCGAAAGACGCTGTGATCTGACGCCTACGCATTCAACCCAGGGACTCACCTGTGAGGTTAGCTGCTGATTAACAGGAAAGGGAACCCCCGGTGGCGCAGCGGTTAATAGCTCGGCTGCTAACCAAAAGATCAGCAATCCAATCAGCTCCTTGGAAACCCTATGGGGCAGCTCTACTCTGTGCTGCAGGGTCCCTATGAGTTGGAATTGACTCAGCGACAATGGGTTTGGTTTTGAGGGTTTTGGTCCATGTAGGAAAATGGTTTTAACTTTCTAGAGCATCCAGAATCCTAAGACTGCTGCAGTTCTGTCTGCTGGCCTTATTTCCCCATCTGCCGCATAGTGCCTGTTTCCTTGTGTTTGGAGTCGGAATCAACTGGACAGCAACAGGCTTGGTTTTGTTTTGGTAGGACCATAGAGGAGCCTGGTGGTTCAATGGTTAAGCGCTTGGCTGATAACTGAAAGGATGGTGGTTCAAACCCACCAGTGGGTCCACAGGAGAAAGATGTGGCAGTCTGCTCCTGTAAAGATTACAGCCTAGGAAACCCTATGGGGCAGTTCTACTTTGTCATATGGGGTTGCTATGAGTCAAAATCCACTCGACAGCACCTACCAACCACCGAGAGGCTGGAAAGGGCAGCGGTGGTTCAGCAGTAGAGCTCTCACCTTCTGTTCCGGCCAAAGCATGTTAAGCTCAGTGACCATCTGTGTGTCAGTGGAGGCTTGCATGTTGCTGTACTGCTATTCAGATTTCCAGGGAGCTTCCAGACTAAGACAACCAGGAAGAAAGGCCTGGCAATCTACTTCTGAAAATCAGCCAATGAAAACCCAATGGATCACAATGGTCCTGTCCACACCTGACCGAGGCGATGGTGCAGGACCGCCGTGTTTCATTCCGTTATGCACGGAGTCACTGTGAGTTGGGACTGACTCGACGGCAACTGACAACAACAACAGAGAGACTTGAAAGTGTCCCTTAAGAGTTGCATCCGAGTCATTGGAAGGGTATGTGGATATATCTCTGTATCTGGGACTCAGTGATTTCTAACACCCCACCTTTCTCCCACAGTCCTTCCTTTGTACACTTGGCCTGAGAATCTTGCCATAGGGGTGTGTATTAAATACTCACAGAGCACTGGTACCATCACCCTGGCTCAGGATTCATCGAAGTCAACCAACGTCCTTAAACTCAGACCTATCAGACGGCTTATCTTCGAAATCCCAGTCTGTGTCGTTCCAGGTTGCAGCTTGCTACTTGTGTCAAATTCTGCCAGGTGATGGTAATTTGGAGTATCCTTTCCCCAAGATGAATTTCATTTTTATAGAGATCAAAGCCATCTCAGGGCTACAGGGGAGTCTTCCAGGAGAGTGCAGGCTCCCTGAGATTGTGCATATTTTGAATATGTACAGGCTAACAACTGAAAACCAAACCAAACCCGTTGCCGTTGGGTCAATTCCGACTCATAGTGACCCTATAGGATAGAATAGAACTGCCTCATGGGGTTTTCACGAAGTGGCTGGTGGAGTCGAACGGCAGACCTTTTGGTTAGCAGCCGAGCTCTTAACCACTGCACCACCAGGGCTCCTAGGCTAACAAAAGCTGGTAAGAATCACTGTTTTAAAAAGTCTGAACGCAGATCTTGTGGGGAGATGAACTGTGATGGTAAAGAGCCCTCGGGTTATGCTGATGGCAATCTCTACTCTTAGTAATTAAAATAAGTCCTGAGACATTTTCTCAAGATGTCCCTGTAGAGTTCCTGTAAATTACCTACAGAACTGACTTCAATCCCTCATGGCATGACTTTCTGAGATTTAACAGAAGAAAAACAAAATAACAGAACTATCAGAAACTATGAAGTCGACAGCCCCTTATATTAAGTGTAACACTTCCACTGGAAATAGCCAGGCCACTGTCACCAAATAATTTCCATTACGGGGTTACTTCAGGTGAGCCAGGAGCTTGACCTTCCTATTCCTGTCTTCTCCCAAAGCAGCAACATTCTAGCAGAGCCTCATCCTCCCCTCAGCAAAGATCCTGGGCACAGTATCCAGTTGAAAAGGCTCTTTGAACTTGACAGGGGTCCATTTTATTATCATGATTATAAAACTTTAGAGAAGAATTTGACTTGCTTGATATTTTTCTCAAGTCCAAGTCTGAGGTTGGGTAAAGGGATACAAGACCAGTGTCTTTTGAAAGATGCCAGATTTGTCATCGAGATTTGTCTTGGCAAGAAAACACACACGTACACACACACATCCAGACATCCATAGTTGTCTTCTCAAAAGGGAAAGAGCTTGTCCCTATAGTTTAGACTGTATGCAGCTGGGGGAACAATGTCATGATAGAATGAAGACCCCACATCCCCCTCCCCCTGAAGCAGCCAAAGAAACCTTTGTGCAGCCCAGGTGTTGGCTGTGTCCTCTTCACTAACATCCTGTCTTGAATTATTCAGGCTAATTCATTATGTATCCCACATAGACACAATTAAAGCGTTCCTTTTTCCCATCCAGAGAGCCCTGGAGCCTGTAGGGACTGTGAGTACAGTAGCATTCCTCCCTGCCAGGACCTTTAAGCCGCCTGGTGGAGCTGAAGCGAAAGGGAATGGTTTGCAAAGCAGCAGTGGGGCTTGGAAATTCAGAATCCCATTACCCTTCCCAGTTATTTGATTGCAAAAGCAGCTCCCCTGGGTGGTAGGTGTTTCCAAGGAGGGAGAGCAAGGAGACTAGGGGGGCTAAGAAACTACAGAGCGATGAGAATTTAGTTAAGGGATATGCAGAAGTGCCCTGTGGTGTTTCAAAGCTAGTCCAGGTCAGACTTAAATAAAATGTCACTAATTGAGACTTTTTTTTTTTTTTTTTTGATGATGATAGTGCATTGGTGAAGGAGCCCTGGTGGCGCAATGGTTAAGTGCCTGGCTGCTAACCAAGAATTTGATGGTTTGAACCTACCAGAAGCTCCACAGGAGTAAAGACCTGGCAACCTGCTCTCTTAAAGACTACAGCCTAGGAAACTCTTTGGGGCGTTTCTACTCTGCCCCACAGGGCTGCTATGAGTCAGAATTGACTCCAGGGCACACAACAACAGTACATTGGGGTCCATCAGGCAGGGGCTGTGGATGAAGACTCTAGCTCTCTGCCAAAGAGACTGGAAAAGTCAGCAAAGCCTCAGCCTCGTATCCTCCTAAGACCCAGCAATGAGATAATAACTAAAAGTCTTTTACTCAAAAAAAAAAAAAAAAAAAGTGTTTCTATATTATTATTCCTTCTCATGGGATCTAAGGCTGTGTAAAGTGGCTCATTCAGAGCCAATTCAAGATGGTTCGGGGAATTTCCAGACAAATTAAACTGGAAAATTATACCCAGGTTGGGTGTGGAGGTGGGGTGGGGCAGGGTCTTCTTTCCCTCTATCCATTTGTCCTATCTTTCTTCCACCAGGCGACTAGCACCTTTGTGCTGAAGTGGTCAGCCAGCTCCACAAACCGTCTAAATCAGGTGTTTCCTACTGTCTCCTCTGTTGAGTGCTGACCAGAAGCAATTCAGTCACAATTCTTAGGTTTTTTGCACTAGATGACAGTAGCCACCAAAAAGTTCAAGGTGGGAGATGTTTTAACTATTTCCCTACAAGCTCACTACCCAATTATAATCAAACCAAGTCTCAGACCAAGTTCTGCTCCCTCGCAGATATTAATGTAAACATTTATCACTAAGGAGGCACAAAAAGTTCCTGGGACCTGCTCTGTGGACTCAAGCACGTCCTTCTAGAAAAGACTGACTCAAGGAAGACGTGGTTAGTCCACAGTCAGAATTCAGTTATAGTTGTTCCCACATAACCACGTAAACTAGTGGTTCTCAGTCCGGGTGACTGTGCCTCCCGGGGACATTTGGGAATGTCTCAGCTCGACAGCAGTGGGTTTGGTTTCGGTTTAGTGATATTTTTGGTTGCCACAACTGAGTGAGGGGGGGATGCTCCTGGCATCTAGTGAGTAGAGAGGAATGAAGCCGCTAATTCTCTCAGGATGGAGAATCAGGGGCACACAGACTCTGAACGCGCAGGGAACGGTGCCCAGTCGCTGTGGAGTAAATTCTGACTTACGGAGACGCCATGTGTGTCAAAGTAGCACTGTGCTTCATAAGGTTTCCCTGGCCGGTTTCTCAGAAGTAGATTGCCAGGGCTTTCTTCTCGGGCACCTCTGAATGGACTTGAACCTTCAACCATTCAGTTAGCAGCTAAGTATATTGGCCATTTGTACACCCAGGGACACACAGAGAAGTGTAGAGGGAGCCATGGCTGCAAACACCACTCACTTTTAAGGGTGTCATCGGCCACCTTGAATGCACGAGGAGGCAGACCAGACCATCAAGGAGGGCAGTGGAGGAACAAGTGACCAGCCCCAACCTTATCTGCTTTTGTTTTTAAGCCTTTATTTTCATTTGGTGCCTCTGATGAATATCAAACCGAAAGAACCCACTGCCATCGAGTCGAGTCCAACTCATAGAGACCCATAGGGTTTCCAAGGCTGTAAACCTCGATGGAAGCAGACCGCCACATCTTCCTCCCACAGAGCCGCTGGTGGTTTCGAACCAACGACCTTTCGTTTATCAGTAGTGTGCTTTGACCACTGACAACTACGGTAATTAGAAAAGAAATGATTTTGAAGAGAGGAGAAAGATTAATCAGTTGATGGAAGAACAGTTTTTGGTGAAACTGAGCCTCATAAGAGTTAAACTGGATGGCATCAAACCAGGATCTCAAAGGACTTCGGGTGAAGATGCTGAAGCAGAGGCCGTGTTGAGTCAGGCACACCTTCATGCTGGATTCTGTTATGCCCTGGCATGGAGTCATACGTAAATGAGTGGGTATCAGTGCAAATGAATTTTAAATGGCAGTACCTTGAGTGGTTTTGAATGCCGTCTTTGGAGCCAGAACGCCCGGTTCAAATCCTAGCTCTGCCACTTTACCAGCTATGTGACATTCCAAACCAAAAAACCCACTGCCATTGAGTCAATTCTGACTCACAGAGGCTCTGTAAGACAGAGTAGAATATCAAACCGAAAGAACCCACTGCCGTCGAGTCGATTCCAACTCATAGAGACCCATAGGGTTTCTGAGGCTGTAATCTTTAAGGAAGCAGACTGCCACATCTTTCTCCCGCAGAGCACTGGTAGGTTCCAACCACCAACCCTTCATTTAGCAGCTGAGCTCTTAACCACTGAACCACCAAGGGCTCCTTTTATGTGACATTAGACATGAAAATATATACACATTCCATAAGGTCAGGGATGAGTGTACATTTTGTTTATGAAGGTACCCCAAGTGCCTAGAGCACTATCTGGGAGACCACAGGTATGCAATAAAAAACCTGTTAACTGAACAATTGTGCAAGTTTACTCTTTACCCCAGTTTCTGCATCTGTATAATGGGTTGTTTGGAGGAATAAATGTACATGAAAAGCTCTTAGAATGGTGCCTCAGATTATACACAAAATGATACTTAGCAGTTACCTCAAGTCGATTCCGACTTATGACAACTCCACTTGTGTCAGAGTAGAACTGAGCTTCATAGGGTTTTCAATGGTTGATTTTCCAGAAGCAGATCACCAGGCCTTCCTTCTGAGGCACCTCTGGGTGGACTGGAACCCCCAACCTTTCAGTTAGTAGCCAAGTGTGTTAACCATTTGCACCACCCAGGGACTCGCTGATATTACTATCAACAAAGAGTGTGAGAAAAGGAAAGTCGGAAAACTTCAGGCAACTCTCTCCCCAGGCGATGTCCTGAGTTAAGGACATAACATGTTTTTCTCATCCAAAGCAGTCAGGTCACAAGCATGTCTAGGCAGGAAATTTCACTGGAAAGCAGCAGCTAAAATAAGGGATTCTTAGATTTCAGTCACTTGTTGGAGACGTGAGAGTTTATTTGCAAGGATCAGATGGACCCAAATCATGGGAGCTGGGGGGCGTGGAGAAGCCTGTCTCAATATCGACACTGAAAGGATGGTGGCTTTCTTTGAAGCCACGGCTGGGGCCCTTCAGAACCAGAGTGATTTAAAATATCACCTTGACCTCCTATTCTTGGCAAACTCTTTTTCAAAGGGAAAATTTCTGTACATACAGAAACACCCAAATGAGCTGGGGACACCTGTAAGCTATGAGCACAGGCACTTAAAGTACCTGGCATCAATTCCCCTCTTTGGTCCACATCCTGGTCAAGTGAAATCAAACATTTAGCTTTCACTTTTGCGTGACGTATCATCCTGCATACACCTCTCAACACATGTCCATTAGTCCTAAATGGTCCCAAATGTGGGTCTCTCTGAAGTGATAACAGCAGCCCTAGTAAAACAGTGACAGATCCTGAAAATACCTGCTCCTCCAGCCCCTCCTTGCATTCTTCCCTCCCACCCCATTTCCGACCATCTTGAATAACTTAAGCTTCTTTCATGTGTTGGTAGATTAAAACTGATGGATCTTGGCTTATTTATCTGGCTCGTCCTACAAAGAGTAAATATGCTAGTTAAAAAATAACAAATCGTAAACAGTTGTTAAAGAGGCAGTAATCATATGTTATAACTCTCCTTTTCCAAAATAACGCTTGTGGAGATCAGAAACTCAATATAAAATTTCTACGTGCAAGAAAAAAAAAATGGCCAGATGTTCGTGACATCTGAATTTGGATAGTATCTGACATCGCGATGAAGTGGGAATTCACCGTAATGAAGAAGAGGGAATATAAAAAGAATGGGGATTTCAACTGACCTAGGATTCTTAGTGTCTCAGAATTTTCATTTTAATCAAGGAATCAGATTCTTTGGGGAAAGGTCCTATGACTGAGGGGTGTGTATTCTAATGAGGAATATAAGGAAATAGTACACCTAGCTCAGGAGGGAGTGTGTGTAGGGATTTGGGCATGGGTAAGGTTTGAGGTATGTCCCAGGAGCAGACATTTGAGATGTGTTTGAAGGATAAATAGAAACTGGCTTTGATATTTTGGGCAATGACAAAAGCCTGGTGATTTGGGGTAACCTCGGAGAGTTCAGTCTATCTGGGGTAGAATAGGTTGGTACAAAAAGACAGGCAAAGCCTATAGAACCTTGAGTGACACAACAAAGAATATGGATCAGAGGAGCCTCAGAGGGCTTCACGTGGGAGAATGGCATGATCCGATTTGTATTTTACAATGGTTCCTCTGACTACAAGATGGAGAATGGAATCAAATGAGAATCAAAGAGGTGATTACGTGGCTACAACCACTGAACAAATCAGAGGCAAAAACAAACAAACGAAAAATTTCAAAATCTAGGGGAAAAAAAGACTAGGAACAGGACACTCTGATGCCTCTTCTAGCACATTCCACCTGGCAAGATTTGTTCTCTGATCTCCAGATCTGGTCACCAGGGAAGACTTCCAGGTAGAAGAGGATGGCCCTGCTTCACTCTCTAGCAGAGAATTCGCATTCCCACTCCAGATACCCTGAAACAGAATCTACATTTTAACAAGATCCTGGGTGACTCTTACATATGAAAAACTTGGCGAGTTGGAACTGACTGGGCGGCAAAGGATTTGGCTCTACTACTGGGTCTCAGAATTGGTCCCTAACCAGCAGCCTTACCATCGCCTGAGAACTTGTTAGAGATGCAAATTCTCAGCTGGGGTTCAAACTAGAACGAACTGATTCGAAGCCCTGCTCTCTATAAAACACTCACTTTGAATAATTTCTCTAAGTGGGCAAATATACTTGCCAGGAGCCATCTCTTCTTTTCTCCTCCTCAGAGCCAACCATAGCATTTGACTAAGGAAGTGGCTGGGGAACAAAGGCAACGGAAACCCTCCTGGGGATCAGACCCACTTCCTTCTCCTTCAAAAAGCCAGCAAAAATGACTGAGAAAAATCAGGGCACTGTAGAAAAAGATGTTTAACATTAGTCAAGTTTTTATAATTATTTGTTCCCGTCATGAAATGCCGTTCTGTGCTTGCTGGCTGCCTCAGTTGAGGATACCAGTTGCCCTTAAATGGATTATGACTCCCGGCAACCCCACGTGTGTCATATGGAACTGTGCTCCACAGAGTTTTCAATGGCTGATTTTTCAAAAGTAGATTGCCAGGCCTTTCTTCCAAGGCTCCTCTGGGTAGACGCAGACCTGCAACCGTTCAGTTAGCAGTCAAATGCATTAACTGTTGGCACCACCACGATAGTGAGGAAGCATCCTCTAATCCATTTTAATACCAAAATCCGTTTTGTATTCATTTCACAGGCATTGATTGTTTGGTACGTAACCAGCTCTGTGCTAACTATAACTTTTTTTTGCCCCCCTAAAAATCAGAAGTCTCTGGGTAGTGCAAAAAATTAACATGCTTGGCTGCTTACTGAAATTTTGAAAGTTCAAATTCACCCACAGGCCTGGCTATCTATTTCCGAAAAATCCATCAACCAAGACTCTCTGGAGCGAAATTCTACTCTGACACACATGGGGTCGCCATGGGTTGGAGCCCACTGGGTGTCAACTGGCAGTAAATCAGTTAAGGATGTGGTTGTTGGATGCTGTCGAGTCAATTTCAACTCATATCAACCACATGTGACAGAGTAGAACTGCCCCATAGGGTTTTCTTGGCTGTAATCTTCATGGAAGCAGATCAGCCGGTCTTTTTCCCATGGAGCTGCTGAGTAGGTTCGAACCTCTGACCTGTGGGTTAACAGCCAAACACTTAACTTTAGCATCAATAGGGCTGCTTCAATTGTGGATTAAAAAAAAAAAAAAAAAAAAAAAAGTTGCTGTCGGGTTGATTTCAACTCATAGCGACACTATGGGGCAGAGTAGAACAGCCCCAAAGGGTTCCAAGGAGCAGCTGGTGGATTTGAACTGCTGACCTTTTGGTTAGCAGCCAAATGCTTAACCACTGTGCCATAAGGGCCCCTCCATAGAGGGTATGAAAAGTGGAAGAAGGAGAAAGCACACCTCCTACACACCTACCATAGTCCTGGTACATATTTACCATATTTTAAAATAATGGTAAAGTCACTGGTTGAATTCATTCTACTCCATCCCCATCATTTCACCAGGACAAGCTGTCTTGCCAGAGGTCACAACAGAGAACTGTTAGCTTGACAGAGGGTTCCTCTCCAGGTACAGCTGTATCAGACTAGAAACAATTCAGGAAGTTCATATGAAACAGAAATGCAAAGGGCTGCAGCAAAGGAAGGAAGGGTCCAAACCCTGGTGCATTGTTCATCAGCCCCCTACCTGCTCCATATAAAAACAATAAAAGAAGAAAATGTTGCCCAAAGGAAAAGTTAGAAAACCGTGTGATATTTTTATTAATCTGTGACGTACTGTATAAGTTAAAGCAATGTTCTCACCAGCTTTAAGATAAGTTCCCTAGCTGTTCCACCCCAGTAAACCCATACCTGTAAACTCATAGGAAGCCACGTCCAGGCTTTTCCATAAGAAGTCAGGAAGACAATCAGAAAGGTGAGATTAATCCCAGCAAGTTGGGAGAAGAGGGGGTACACGGACTCAGCATATCCTATAATATGGGAGCCTTGAGGGTGGCACACTACTAGAACTTTGTGAACAGGTGGGCTACCCTGGCTTGAAAGACCAGGAATACCATGAAAAAGTTGTTGGGTGCCGTGGAGTCAATTTTGACTCCTAGTGACCCAATGGAAACCCTGGCAGCATAGTGGTTAAGTGCTGTGGCTGCTAACCAAGAAGTCAGCAGTTCAAATCCACCAGGCACTCCTTGGAAACCCTATGGGACAGTTCTACTCTGTTCTATAGGGTCGCTATGAATCGGGATCGACTCGACGGCAGTGGTTGGTTTGATTAGTGACCCAATATGACAGAGTAGAACCACTCTATAGGATTTTCTAGGCTATAATCTTTATGGAAGAAGATTGTCAAGTCTTTCTCCTGTGGAGCTGCTGGGTGGGTTTGAATTGCCCACCTTTTGGTTAGCAGCAGAGTGCTTAACTGTTGCTCCATCAGAGGTATTTTTATCCATGCTACGGAATGCCTAAAGTCACATGGCTACTAAGTGGTAGAGTTAACATTCCACCCTAGGTCTAAAAGAAAAAACCAAACCTGCTGCCGTGGAGTTGATGCCAATGCACAGCGACCCTATAGGACAGAGTAGAACTGCCCCATAGAGTTTCCAAGGAGCGCCTGGTGAATTTGAACTGCAGACCTTTTGGTTAGCAGCCATAGCGCTTAACCACTACTCCACCAGGGTTTCTGGACCCCAAATTCTACACTTTCTTCAGTTTGCCACAATGGACCAGCTCAGCCAACGTAAAGGGTGGTGACTCATTGTGTAAGAAAAACAGAATTGGGGATTACAAAGTATCCCAGGCAGTATAATGAACACTTTTAAAAATCAGTTGCCTTTACGTTGACTCCAACTCACGGCAACCCCATGTGTGTCAGAGTAGAACTGTGCTCCATAGGGTTTTTCAAAGGCTGATTGTTTGGAAACAGACCTCCAGGCCTTTCTTCCAACACACCTCTGGGTGGACTCGGTACCTCCAATCATTTTGATAGCAGCCAAGTGTGTTAACCATTTGCATCACCCAGGAATTGTAAGTGAACTCTCTTACTGTTACCGTTTTGATGTATGCAATAGAGCTGGGAAGGAACACCCCCCAGCCCCCCAGGAAGCCAGAGATGCTTCTCTGATAGCTCATCTGCTTGTCCCATCGTCTTTCACCTCAGCCCAGAGAAGTGGAGGGGTCCCCCGTGAGGGCTCCATGTGGTTGGTCGCCAAGGCCAGCATGTCCCAAAGCATGTCTGGCACGCAGACAGCTTCCACTTTGCTTTCCCCTCCTTGGTTCACCCACTGGCCCCCCAACCCCCTTCCTCAGACCCAGTGGAGCCTGAGGTTTTTAAATGGTCCATAAGAGGAAGGCACATTATTTAGGAAATGGGAAACAGGGTAAAAGTGGATTCTGACCAGGAGGCAACTCCTCTGAAAGTAGTCCGTTCCAAAACAGCAAGAAAAATTGCGAAGTTGAAATAAGCGTGGGTGAACCCAGCGTTCAGGGAAGAAGTCTAAATTTAACACAGCGTTTGGGGGCTATCAAGAAGTGTCTGTCACTGCTTACCTGTGACTCACCAGGGACATGGATGAGTGGAGAATCTAGCATTATTTTTGCTCCTGTTCAAACCCATGTTTCTGCTGGACTTTACCACATCTCAGACATGCAAGCGTGAACTAATCGACATGGAATTACTTAAGATAATCGTTTCCAGAGCGATTACATGACTTTTGGATTCTAAACACAGGTTTTGTTTCTAAAAGAAAACTATATTATTGTTTGTTTCTAATACTTTCTTTTTATTTATTTATTTTTAATGCTTGTCTGGAGTTTTTTCCATGAAAGATGACAGTAGCAATATTATTTTTCCTAAACAAAAAGCCTCCAAAGGGCTCTTTAGTAACTTATTGTGCATAGATTTGAGCACAGACCTGTGGCTCCTACATGTCAGTGTGAAGAAGAAAGAATGCATTAGTTTGCATATAATAGGGTTTTCTTCAAATATCTTCTACACTGATTGCCAGCTACGTTCTGACCTTAAAATAATATATTCTCTCTCTAAGGCATTTAGAAAACTGCAAAAATGACAAATAGAAAAAAATATGTGCCATCAAGTTAATTTTGACTCTGAGTGACCCCATGTGACAGAGTAGAATTGCCCCACAGGTTTTTTTTTTTTGGCTGTAATCTTTACAAAAGCGGGTTGCCAGGTCTTTCTTCCACAGTACCACCGGGGGGTTCTAACACCCAACCTTTGGTTTAGCAACCAAGTGCTTAAGCATTTGCACCACCGAGGGACTCCTATACGTCCATAACAGTCTATCATATGTCAATAGCTAATTGATAAAACATAAAGTGGAAGCACTGAAATTTGAACCCGGGTCTGGACTCACTCCTGTGTTTCTAAATCTTCCTCTGTTTCTGTTATGCAGTTAAGGATTTCACCTTGGCTCTGTACCAAATTCTCTCTCTCTCTCTCTCTCTCAGTCTCCAAGTGCTCTTAATAGGAAAGTTATGCCTGGTTTTAATTTTTTATCCCCTCAAGGTCTAGCTTAGGTCACTGTGTGTAAATTTGCAGACTTCTCCAGGACTTTCTAATGTTGTTAGATTTATTTATTTTTGCATATTTGTCAATAAAAATTAAGTTACTAGGACAGGGGGTCTGGACACCTTGGTTCACTAATAACATTAAAATGGACATAAGAGTATATAATATTGTATGTTACCTTCACACATTGTATCTGCTTTTATATTTATAAATCACATACTTTGGACATGTCACCAGGAGGGAGCAGTCCCTGGAGAAGGACATCATGCTTGGTAAAGTAGAGGGTCAGCAAAAAAGAGGAAGACTCTCAATGAGATGGATTGACACCGTGGCTGCAACAATGGGCTCAAGCATGACAACAATTGTGAGGATGGCACAGAACTGAGCAGTGTTTCATCCTATTGTACACAGGGTCACTATGAGTCAGAGCCAACTCAGTGGCAGCTAACAACAATGGATTAAAGAAAAATTTGTTACACCAATTTTGCAGGTAAGGCAAGTGAAACAAAATAAAAATCAAGACTGAGATAGATGTAGGGTACCTGCCCGGGATGGAACAGTAAAACAGTCACCCTGTCTACAAGCTCAGCCTGACTCACCACCAGACCATGAAATCTAGATTCTGAGCCTGAATTATTTAATCCATCTGTGAGTCTTAAGAGGAGTTCCCGTGGTGCAGTGGTTAAGAGCTCAGCTGCTAACCAGAAGGTCAGCCGTTCGAATCCACCAGCCACTCCTTGGAAACCCCATGGGGAAGTTCTATGAGTTGGAATTGACTCGATGGCCAACAAGTTTGGTTAGGTGAGTCTTAAGGAGCCATTTCACATGCTGGCTTTCTAGTTAAAAATAACAATTCATTCTCTTTTTTCTTTTAAGCACTGCTGGTTTAACTAAAATTCTTCATTGTCTCAGAAAGAGTGCCATCGGCTCCAAAGAATGTAACTTTCATGACAGCACCTCATCTCTCCTCTTTGTCATTGGATCCTCAGTGCACATTTGAGTTACATTACGTGATGTGGAATGAGTAAATTAAGGAATTAAGTATCTCTGTGCTCAAGCTCTTAAAACTACTCATTTAACCCTCACGCAACTTTATTTCTTGTAATTTTTTTTTCCATTTTACAGATGAAGCATCAAGATTACACTTTTTTTTTTTTTTTAAACATACTTTCCCTAAAGTATCTCAAGTAACAGGTGGTAGTGTTGAACTCAGGATTGTTGAGGGCAAAGTGCCTGCATTTTTTATAACTACCTTCCATCTTCCCAAAGGGACAGTGATGCTCACCTGCCAGATGACCCAAGGGTCCAATTTCTGTATAAGTGGCCTCAAGCAGCTGTCTCTACCAATGCCTAAAAATGAATAAAAAAGCTTCCACTGAAGCACAATGAACAGGTTAGACATGCATCAAAATGATAATTTTAGATTGTTAAATTTTTGAACCACCAAAGCTTATTTCAAGGTAGAATGGGATTTTCTGTTTTTCTTTTCTTTTTAGGGGTGAGGGATTTATCATTTGATTCAATAGGGAAGCAATTCTGCAGGTAACATTGTCTATGGGATTGCACCGGGGACTCTGTGGTCACTCCGTACCGTACCCTAGCATGGCTGTAAGGGCCAGGTGATTCCCATTCCTTCTCTTGATTTGCTCTTCATCCAGGCCTTTCCTAAGATAGCGTGAACACAAAGGTCAATTTCCTGCAGTCGATTTGAAAAAGGCCAACTCTCAATTAACTTTGCAAAAGGGGTCAGAGGTGATGTGGAGAAATAAAATCCCCAAGTAATGCAAAACACCCATTTCAGCTCTGAGTGCTGAGAACCACTCCTTCCCAAACATTGACCAGAACTGCTAACTGGCAGTACCTCGGGTAGGTTTACAGTCTGTTGATCAAATCCCATCATTCCTGCTGCCCACCTCTGATAGGCAGATCAATAAAGATTGCAAGACTAGCAACTGGAGGGAGAAGGAAAGAAGCAGAGAAAAGGGAGCTGCAAAACATGCAAGTTGAGTACTACTACTATAGTAATTATTCTTTAGAATCTATTAGATTCTTTCCGCCAACCTCAAATAAATACAAAAGTTTCCCACTGATCATTAATTGCTCTTCCACCCTTGGTGATGAACCAGTATTTCATATTCCAAGCAGAGGGCTCTGCTAACTGCTGAAAGGCCATCCCACCCTCCCACACTGTTGAGCTGCCCCCTAAATCCAAACCAGACAGGGCCCTTTCCTGGAGAGGCTCACTGTGGCCTACCAGAACTAAACCCAAATGCTTATTGAGCCCCTAACTGTTGACATGGGGGTGAAACCAGGAACTTTCCAGCATGCCACGCTCATCTCAAGGGAATGATTCACTCAACCTTCTTGAGTAAGGGACACGAGGTGGAGGGAGCGTTGGTAGTCAGTAAAAGGCACCATTCCACCTTTGATACAAATCCCTATAATCAAAACCATATTCAGCCGTCTCAGTCTTACCTCCAAACTCCCTCTGAGACGCTATAAACATTGGCAGACAATGCATATAATTAAGGTAGAATATGTTCCCATAAAATGTTTGTTTCCATCTGCTAGTTGTTTTAGCGAACGTTAGAAGATTTCTTGTGGTCAGCCTGGAGAACAACAGGCGGGATTCCCAGGTCCCCATGGAGAAGCAGCTCAGGAGCGTGGCCTGGGTGGGGTGCTGGCGTGTGCAGCCTAGTGAAGCAAAGAAAGATGGAGGCTGGAGCATGTTTTCCAGCCTTCACTGTCCAAAAGCAGACTAGGTACAACTGCGACATGCCTACTACTGTCTCCTCTTCTGCCTGTGAAGAGACACTGAGAGACTGTTAGCATTGTTGCCTTTCACTACCAAAGGGGAAAGTGGGCCAGAGAAAGTCAGAGTGCTCTGGCACCAAAATAATTTCTCCATTACCTCAATTAGTTCAAATGATGTGGAAAAGCTGTGTCTGGAGAAATCAAGCTAAATGTAAAATCACTGAAACGGTGGTGGTGGTGGCGGTAGGTGTTGATACAGGCATTAGTCAGCAATACTGATTGCCATGAAGTCACTCAATAGCGCTGTCGCTGGGACCCGAGCAGAGAAATAAACTCATTAGATCACCCCCTCCTTTACTGAAGCATGTGGTTTTCAGTGTGGCACCGCTGCCACCTGGCACCAACCAAAAGATTTAGCTGTCTGCCCTGGAAGGCACAATTTACTAAGGTGTCTGGTAAAGGAACCTGGATAAGCACCATTATTATTTTCTACAGAGACATAAATAAACCCCCTTTCCTACCAGCTATGTTTGCCATTAGTTATGAGATGTTGGATTTTCTTCAGGGGGGTAAGTAGTTCTGTGTGGCTACAGAACCCGGAAAGGAGACTAAAAAGTAGAAACCGTAGGGCGTGATTTGGGCTCAGCACAGAGAAGAATTTCTAATACTTGAAGGTATTAGAAATAAAGATAATAGCTCCCACATGAGATAGCCACATGTTCAATTAAAAGCTGGTCACACCCTGCCAGGAGTGGTGAAAAAAGGATTCTTTCTTTAGATCAGTAGCTGTGGACTCAATTCTAACTCAAAGAAATTCTATAGGACAGAATAGAACTGCCCCACAGGGCTTCCAAGGCTGTAGTCTTTACGGAAGCAGACCGCCATATCTTTCTCCCATGGAGTGGCTGGTGGGTTTGAACTGCCAACATTTTGGTTAGCAGCAGAGAGCTTTAGTTGCCACACCACCTGGGCTCTTTTCTTACTTTAGATGGGTTATTAAATAATCTAGAAAATTCCTTTCTTAAGATCCAGTTGACAGAGTAGTTTCTTTTCCTCACATGTTAGTATGGCCATATTCCCTGCACCTCTTCTTATAGAGCCATCAAAAACTCTACAGGCTCTTAAAAGATATTCTGTCTTCACAAAAGTTTTAGTAACATAACAGATACTCCTTAACGTTTAGCATAGTTGACAAATGTTGAGATGCTCTTTGGTAAGTTAACCAACTCCTTCAGTAGTATATTTATCTCTCTCAGTTTAACCAACAACCTTCATCAAGCCCTTATTGTAATAAAAATTTTGATGAACCCAGCATGGAGCTAGGTGAATAGATAGATATTATGTGTTGTTTACCTCCTGTGTGGCAAATGACTCATTAGTATCCCAACAAAACCACACTAAGCCATTATCGTCTGTAGCATTATCTATAATATTATTATCTGTGATATCTAACTATACCTCAGTGTGGTTTTGTTGGGATATCAATGACTCACTGACCACACAGGAGATAGACAACACATAATATCTATTTAGCTATTCAGAAGAAGGATATAGTAATCTGCTTCCATAAAGATTTACAGCCTTGGAAACCCTATGGGGCAGTTCTACTCTGTTCTATAGTGTCGCTCTGAGTCAGGATTGACTTAACAGCAATAGGTATCTACCTATTCACCTATCTCCATGATGGGTTCATCAAAATTTTTATCAAAATAAGGGCTTGATGAAGGTTATTTGTTAAACTGAGAGAGATAAATATACTACTGAGGAAGTAGGTTAATCTACCAAAGAGCATCTTAATATTTATCAATTATTCAAAATATTAAGGAGTATGTGTTATGTTAACGTAACTTTAGTGAAGAGAGAATATCTTTTGAGATTCTACAGAACTTTTGATGGCTGTATAAGAAGAGGTGCAGGGAATATGGCCATACTAACATGGGAGGAAAAGAAACTCCTCTGCAAAACAGGATCTTAAACACTCGCCTATGCCAAGAAGATTGGAAGACAGCTACCTGGCCAATCAAGTAGAAAAGGTCCACATTTCTCCCCATTAAAGAAAGGTGATCCAACAGAATGTGGAAATTATCAAACAATATCATTAATATCACACACAAGTAAAATTTTGCCAAAGGTCATTCAAAAACGGTTACAGCAGTACATCTACAGGGAACTGTCAGAAATTCAAGCCAGATTCAGAAGAGGACATGGAACAAAGTGTACATTTGCTGCTGTCAGATGGATCTTGGCTGAAAGCAGAGCATACCAGAAACGTGTTTACCTGTGTTTTATTAACTATGCAAAGGTATTCAACTATGTGGATCATAACAAATTATGGGTAACATAGCAAAGAATGGAAGTTCCAGAATACTTACCTGTGCTCTTGTGGAACCTGAACATAGACCAAGAGGCAGATGCTCAAACAGAACAAGGGCTTGAATGGTTTAAAATCAAGAAAGGTGCGAATCAGGGTTGTATCCTTTCACCATACTTATTCAATCTGTAAACTGAGCAAATAATCTGAGAAGCTGGACTATATGAAGAAGAGCGCAGCATCAGGATTGGAGGAAGACTCATTAACAACCTGCAATATGCAGATGACACAACTTGGCTTGCTGAAAGTGAAGAGGACTTGAAGCACTTACTGAAGAAGATCAAAGACCATAGCCTTCCATATGGGTTATACCTCAATATAAAGAAAACAAAAGTCCTCACAACTGGCATCATGATAAGCAGAGCAATATTGAAGTTGTTGAGGAAGGATTTCGTTTTACTTGGATCCACAATCAACGCCCGTGGAAGTAGCAGTCAAAAAATCAAACTATGCATTGCATTGGACAAATCTGCTGCAAAAGACCTCTTTAAAGCGTTAAAAAGCAAAGATGTCACCTTGAGGACGAAGGATCACCTGTCCCAAGCCATGGTGTTTTCAATCACCTCATATGCGTGTGAAAGTTGGACAATGAGTAAGGAACACTGAAGAATTGATGCATTTGAATTATGGTGTTATAGAAGAATACTGAATATACCACGGACTTCCAGAAAAATGAACAAATCTGTCTTGGAAGAAGTACAGCCAGAATGCTCCTTAGAAGTGAGACTGGTAAGACTTTGTCTCAAGCACGCTGGTCATATTATCAGGAGGGACCAGTTCCTGGAGGACATAATGCTTGGTAAAGTAGAAGCTCAATAAAAAAGAGGAAGACCCTCAATAAGATGGACTGACACAGTGGCTGCAACAATGGGCTCAAACATAGAAACAAATGTGAGGGTGGTGCAGAACCGGGCAGTGTTTTGTTCTGTTGTACATAGGGTGGCTATGAGTTGGAACCGACTTGATGGCAGAGGAATTACAGATAGATATGGGCCATTGAGTTAACTCAAACTCATGGTGACCTTATGTGCAATAGAATGCAATGTTGCCTGATCCTGCATCATCCTCATGGTCACCAACATGTTTGAATCCACTGCTATGGCTATTGTGCCAATCCACCTTACAGAGGGTCTCCCTTATCTTAATGGCACTTTATTTTACCAAACATGATTTTCTTCTCCAGCCATTGATCCCTTCTGATGACATGTCCAAAGCAAGTGGGCCAGGCAATGTTCTGTTGTACTCCATAAGGTTTTCACTGACTAATTTTCAAAGCAGACTACCAGCTCCTTCTTCTTAGTCTGTCTTAGTCTGGAAGCTTTGCACAGGTGACCCTGCTGGTATTTGAAATATTGGTGACATAGCTTCCAGCATCATACCAACACACAAGTCACCAAAGTTTAACAAACTGAAAGATGAGTGGTTAGGTATTGTATCAGGTTATGTAACTGTGTCTTGGAAGAAATACAGCCAGAGTGCTCCTTGGAAGCAAGGGTGACGAGACTTTGTCTTGTGTACTCTGGACATGTCATCAGGAGGGACCAGTCCCTGGAGAAGGACATGATACTTGGTGAGGTACAGGGTCAGTGAAAAAGAGGAAGATCCTTGTTGAGATGGATTGACACAGTGGCTGCAGCAATGAGTTCAAACATAGCAATGATTGAACCTGTGTCCTGGCACAGGACAGGGCAGTGTTTCACGCTGTTGCACATAGGCTCACTATCAGTCAGAACCAACTCAACAGCACCTAACAACAACATGTAACTGAGAAAACTGAATCTCAGAGAAGTTGAGTAGCTTGTCCCAGATTTCACAGCTACAAGTCAGCAGAGAGAGGATCGAGTTCCAGAATGGATCTCCAGCCCCATCACTGTCTTACCCTGCCTCTCCAAGCACAAGACAGGGCATGACTTATCCTGCTCTGGAGGACTTGAATATTAAGCCCAACGTCAAGGAGAGGTAAAGACTCCTGTTTCTTTATACACCATTGAATAGAGATCGTAACCAGCAAATGGTTGATTGATAGTTAGAGTTAAAATGTCTCCTCAAAATGATTTCCCCTTTCTTAATATGACATGGTGCATACCAATCTAATGTACTGACAAGGCTGGAATTTTGCATCTCTATAGGAAGCCAAGCCAGACTGCTTCAACCCAGACCCTAAAAACTAGAAAAGTAGCTACGGATGGCATGAGCCTCCAGGGCATATTTTTAAGGGAACCAAGTTCAGAATTATTTTAGAATCAACCTCTCGTCTCTTCAGGTCTAATCTTTCCTAAGATAGATGAAAGTGATGAGAATATTACACCTCCACTTGGGAATTTCAGTTACATAGAGATGTTTTTGAAAATGTCACTTGAATTTTCCAGTTCAGGAGACTGACTTTTACAGCTTGCCATAGACTAGGGCCCCTTGTAGGAATCCAAGTTAGAAAGAGTCCCTCATCCACGGGTTTTTCCTGTGATTCTTAACTTTATGTTAGTGAATGTTTGTACATCTAAATAGTCTTCATAAAGCTAACTATCTCTCAAAATTACAAGCAGTAAGCCTTCATGCCTGAGAACAATAAACAATCATCCTGTTGGACACCACTGCATAGATATTCCCATATCGCCCATCAGGAAAGGTAGGTCAGATTGTCTACATCAGCACTGGGGATTACAAGAATAAGTGAAAGCTACAGATAAACTGGAAATCTCACAGAAGGCCTCAATTTCCATATTCCCCCATGCAAGTTCTCTCCCTAAAGTCATTTTAAGAGTAACACAGTGATTTTTCATATAACTGCTTATACATCTTATACTCTTCATATGTTTGTGTCATCCACCCTAAAAGCTGCAAACAAGGACCATGTCAACCACTATGAAATATTATTGCTGTTGTTAGTTGCTGCTGAGTGACCCCAACTCATGGCAACCCCATACACCATGGAACCAAACACTTCCTGGTCCTGTGTTCTCCCCATGATCAGTTGGGTATCAGGCCTATGTGATCCACAGGATTTTCATTGGTTGATTTTGGGGAAGTAGATTGCCAGGCCTTTCTTCTTAGTCTGCCTTAGTCTGGAAGCTCTGCTGAAACCTGCTCAGCATCATAGCAACACTGAAGCCTCCACTGACATATGGGTGGCGGTTGTGATTGAGGTGTATTGGCCAGTAATCAAACCCGGGTCTCCTACATATAAGGTGAGGATTCTACAACTGAACCACTACTGCTCCCTCCATGAAGTATAGCATAATGATTAAGAGCTTGGGCTCCATAAAAGCAGAACCTTGGTTCAAATGCTGATTCTACCATTGTGTGATCTTGGGCAAGCCATATAACTTCTCTGAGCATCTAAAATCAGGAAAATAATAGTGCATATCTCATTAAGTTGATGAGAGAAATAATTGTGACCGTTATCCAAAAGCACCCAGCATGGTGCCAGGCACAGAGTGAGGACTTGTAACTGTGAGCTATTAGTGTGATTATGTCTTCTTCCACAAAGAGATTAGTAGAAGCTGAGTGCTCAATAGAAGCCCAATACAAGGGAAAGTGGTAATTTGCAATAAGAAGGAGAGACAACAACCACAAATTGGACCACATTGCAGGATAATTCTGGGAGTCAAAAGTTATTATTTTATTTTTTTAATTGTCGCTATTGTTTCCCAATTCTTTTCTCTGCCTCTCCTGTTCCCCTATTTTATGCCTTGCCCAAGGCATCATTCAGTGTTCCAAAATATTAGACTATTACAGGTATTCAGAAGCCCCAGGAGAAATGGAATATATTTACGGACCCATAAACATCTAAATTAGTGCTGTAAATGGAAAATATAGTCTATAGTTGGAGAGTGCCCAATACATAATATGCTGTGGCATAGAAGGAACTTCCTTTTTGGTGGCTGGAAAATCTATTTGCTCTAAGTATTCAATTTTAAAATGGATAATAAAAATAAATAATAGGCATGCTTCTGCTAAAATTGCACCTTTCACAGGAGATCTCAAAGAGTTTTCAACTGTTGATTTATGACCTCTGGGGAAAAGTAGGTGGCAAGTAATATCTTTCTTCCTCAAATGGAGAAACAGACATAGGGAGACCAGAGTGACTGATCTAAGGACACACAGCATGCCCCAGCTTCATCCAAATGATCTCAAGAAAAGACGATGTGGAGATATTCTCTTTAAATGATTAAAATCTATGTTATTTAGCTATACAACATAAGATAAGTGCTAACTTGGGCTGAATAACTATCATACAATTAACACTCATTGCATTACTCTATCAGTTGTCTATTCCTGCATAACAAACTATCACAAAAGCTTAGTGGCATACAGAAGTAAGTAATTATTCTTGCTCAAGCATCCACACATGGAGTTGGCTATCTAGGTCAAGCTCAGTTGGGTAGTCCAAGATGTAGATTGAGTGTGGACCTGCTTCCTGTGTCTCTCGATCTATTTGGAGCAGAGATCTAGTCAGGGCACACTTATCTCATGGCTGTGGCATAGAAGAGAGAAAACCCAGATATGGTGCGAATCGCGTCAGCTCTACTGATCCTATGGTCAAAGGGTGGAGAAGTACACTCTACCTATCACGAAGTCAAAGAAGTCACATGCCAACCCCCAAATCAATGAGGGTGAGGTACACTCCCCCCATGGAGGTAGAGAGAAGGGAGTGAGTAGTTTTTCAAAGTATTTTTTAAAACAATAATTTATCACAATCAACCATTTTATTATTATTAATATTTTAGACATTCTTCCCTGTGCTAATCATTTAATTTGTGGCTGCTTCAAAAAAAAAAAAAATTTTTTTTTTCACATGCGTCTGCAATTTTTATTCAGCTAGTAGTGTGAGCCTATCTTTGAAGGTAATCTTTGAGTATTTGTGTATTATTCACCTGTATTAGTTAATTACTACATTATTTAACTCTTTCCCTTAGTTCATGTAAACCAGTCATTTAGTGGATCTCATTTAGAGAACAGACATCAGACTTATGCAATATCTGGGCAAAAATATCATAGTAGAAGTAGGCATCATGTATTGAATGCTTACTGTTTGCCAGACAGACACAACTCTTTATGGACTCTTTACAGACATTACCCACCTACACACTAGGCAGGGAAAGTATAATCCCATGTCTCAGATGGAAGAACTGAAGATTAGAGAAATTAAGTGATTTGCCCATGGTTGTTGCACAAATCCCATGGCTGGGATTCAAACCTGGTATGTCTGATTCTCAAAGTCTATTCTCACAACCAGTACAATGCAGTGAAATCAAATCTAAGATTACTGCAATATGAAGTGACAGCCAAGAGATCAGAGCTATCATGTGTAGGTACAGTGGAAAGAGGAGGTGGGCAGATGTGCTTCTGAGCACCAAGCCTACCCCGAGGGCTATTTGATTTGGGACAAATTACATAAACTTCCTGAGCTTCTGTTTTCTCATCTGTAAAATGGGAATGATAACATCTTCATTTGGTTAGTGTGAAATTTATATAAAACACTTGTCTTAGCTATCTACTGCTGCTATAAGAAAAATACCACACATGGATGGCTTTAACAAACAGAAATTTATTTTCTCACAGTTCAGAAGGCTAGAAGTCCAAATTCAGGATGCGGCTCTAGAGAAAGATTTTCTCTCTCTGTTGGCTTTGGAGGATGATCTTGTCTCTTTGAGCGTCTGCTCCAGGGCCCATGGAGATTTCCATGTGTCTTGGCATCTATCTTATCCCATCTCTCTCCCTGCTCCCTTGTTTAATCTCTTTTTAGATCTCAAAAAAGACTGAAGTAAGGTACACACTACATTAATCCTACCTCATTTACATAACAACCCATCCCATATGGGATTATAACCACAGGCATAAACTAAACCAAACGTTGGTGCTGTATGCCATCGAGTCAATTTCGACTGATAGCAACCCTGTAGGACACCATAGAACTGCCCCATAGGGTTTCCAAGGCTACAAATCTTTATGGAAGTAGACTGCCACATTTTTCTTCCATGCAGCAGCTAGTGGAGTCCAACCACTGACATTTTGGATTGCAGCCGAGTGCTTTAACTACTGGGCCACAGGGCTCAACCACAGGCATAGAAATTAGGATTTACAACACACATTTGGGGGGGGACACAATTCAATCCATAGCACCACAATACCTCTTGTCACTTATTAGTATCTCCTGGACACTAAAGACACTAACCAGAGAAATTTAAGAAGAAATCTCCTAATAAGGAAATATTGCGAAATAATTTAGAAGAAATTGTATATGGTGTATAAAAGTAAGTAATTTGCACTAATGGGTCTATTGTCAGGCTTTCTGTAGTCCCTGGAATTCCCAAGAAACCAGGAATGCTTGATACCTGTAAAAGGCCAATTGGACTATCATAAGCATGTAAGTAGCCATCACAGATGAGATACCATTAACGAATGGTTCTACCTCCACAAAGCTTCAGGATGCCACCGTAGGGGTCTTTCTGGTTTGTAGCATCCTGAGATAAACCCACACTCCCTCTAAAATCATTTCATGCTATCTCTCCACCGCTCCCCACCCCCCATACTGAATGTTTGAGACCAAACCAAACTTAGACAAAAATTCCAGCTTGAGTGTTCATTGGAGTAAGACATACTCTCCCTTTCTTTCTCCTCGTATTATACAGGCCAAAGGCAGAGTCAGGGACTACGGCTCCAGTCTCATCTGAATTTTCCAGACTGCGATGAGATTGAAAACACTCTGTTAAGTACAGTGGAAGCTGTCATCATCTCAGCCAACAAGTGATAGGAGGAAGAGCTCACTGCAGGCCAAAGCCCCATGGGTAGCCAGGCCACAGAGGGCGAGAGGAAACCTGGCTGTCCCTCTGATACTTTGCTTTGAAGTCCAGCTTTCTCTCCAAGGCAACTGAGTCTTCTCAGGATTGCTGTGGCCCCCCTGCCTCCAGGCTTGATCTGAAGCACTCTTCTTTCTGCTTAAATCAGTGGGTCCCTGCAGGGAGGAGAGTGGCCCCCACTGCTTCAGGAATATTTCTCTGGGTTATATATGTCACAGTTTTCCATGCTTTTAACAAGACTCAATTAAAAATTAATCAGTCCAGCATGGCAATTTGAGAAGCCATTGTTTCTTTTCCTGACTTCGTGGCCATAGGCTAAAAGCACACCCAGTACCCAAATTAATCACCTAATTGGGGTTTTTCCATACCCCAGCTGCTCAGCCTTCCAGGGCTCACAGCAATGTGCTGCCTGACCTCAATAATTGCATTGCCCCAATGTCCACTCTGGGGCTTTCCCCCCTATGTTTCCTTCCAACTCCCTTAAGTAAAATGGAAAATGGCCATGTAGACTGTTTACCTGGGTCCTCTCCAATGACCATGGAGCTTTATCTTCAAAAGATAAGACAGCACTCAAGAGAAAATATTGGCAACAATGGGGCAGGTTAATGTTTTCAATATGATTGTAAAAGATTGGTTACAACCTAATGCAGTCCTGCAGTGGTTAAATAAAGTATGGTATAGCCATATGACACACACAGCAACATGAAGCAACACACAGCAATGCAGCTATACCACAAAACGAGGAATGTTTTGTGTGCAGCTTTGGAATGTCCTCTTTGTTCAACAAAGAGGCGAATGTATAAGAAAGTATAAAAGGTTTATATATATTGGTTCTTGACTCTTTACCTTGAAATTATCACTCCAAGACCACAGTTCCATTACTAAGGGGTATCTGGTTCCAGGGGGAAAAAAATTGCTTAAAAGCATGACTTTTCATCCACTAGACACATTTTTCAAACAGATAACTCTGCATTTAATAGCCTCACCTAAACCTTTAACCAGACAAGCAATTAGAACCATTCTGACAAACAGCAGCAACGTCGTGTTGTCTAATTGTGGTAACCAAATGATGCTTACATGTTTCAGTGATATCTGCTTTATACACATAGAAGATGAGGACCAATCTAATTTTTAACTCACCTCATTGGAAGTGTCCTGTAAAATTCAGTACTCAGTCAGTTCATGGGTCCTATCTGGACATAATAAAATGACTTATACAGCTTCTAATGGGATCTTATAGATGGCATTGCAATGGTTCTCCTACCTACCTGCTAATCATTACTGTCCCTGGACTTTATTAGTTGTCTTCAGGCAGGGACACATTACCCAATGAGCAAGGTAAGCATAGCTTACTTGTGCTTACTTACTAATCTGTAGTGAACAATTCTGCCATTTTTTTCAACACATCTAAGATTCTGCTTCTAGATATGGCTGGCAACTGTCTCTCTCCCAACCCCACAGCACCTTCCTACAGAACCAAAGCCTCTTTTCAAATTTACAATCCTGACAGAAGCGGATGAGCCAGTAAGCACAGACTTACTTATGTTTACTTACTAATCCGTCGTAAACAATCACATGGTTTTCACCACATCAGAGATTGGTGATGTGGTGAAAACCATGCGAAATTGTTCACGACGGATTAGTAAGTAAACACAAGTAAGCCCATGCTTACCTTGTCTATGGGATCATCCGCCCCTGGCTCCTGTCTCCAGCAAAGCATTTCTCTGGTGAGAAGAACTCACAGCAAGCAGAAAACTATGGCTTCTTCGTGCTCATACCAGAAGATGCCCGATGACCTCTGACCTTTGCCCCATGATCCAGGTTGCCTTAGGGGCTCTTTCCTATGGAGGAAGAATCACCAGCCTACTTTCCCCCTCTCTTCTTCCTCCTTTCCTGGCAAGCCTCACCTGTGATCACCCAGGGTAGGAAGAGACGAAAGCCCTCCCCAGGCTCTGATAACAGGGTTGTATGCCTGTAATTACAGGCTTTCGCTTCCCAGCTATCCAAAAGACAGTCACAATCTAGACTGAAACTTCTCAGTCAGATGGAATCAATTACTGGGCAAAATTGGGAGGTTAATTTTCCCCAGAGTGAGACATGCCTTTTAGCTTTGCAATCTCTTTCACTCCAGCTGGTGGCTTATTTGGTTGCATTGTTCTCTGACCATATGAACAAAGTTCCATTAGAAAGGATTTCCAAAGGAGTTGATTTGAAAAGGAAACTCCATCAGCCCCCAAACTCAATATGTGCTGAATAGAAGGACTATTATTAACCAAGCAGCATGGATGACTAATCACTAGAATTTACATTTGATGGGCATGGGGTTAATCCAATAGGAAGAAATGGAATCTGCCAGTGCCTCACCATTTGCTTAGTTGAGGCCCTCTGGGTCTACTGTAGCATGACCCCGTGTGGAGAAGCCTTCTCTTCTGGAAACTACTGTGAAAATAAAAAAATAAAATAATTTTTTTTTTTTTTTTACTAATGCCTATATTAGAATAGTTTTCTAGAAATGACAATTTGTCTCTTTTAAAAACAAAATAATTTTCATCTTCTTTAAGTGAAATTACCTCCTCTGAATGCCTTAGTAGATAGGTTAAAATGGCTCCCATTTAATAATAACAATAATAACAATGACCAAAATCAATTCACCATGTACCATGTTTCAGCAATGCTAAATATTATCTATTTATTAACATAATCAATTTCCTCAAATATGCCCTATGAGATAGATGTTGCTGTTGTTAGGTGCTATCAAGACAATTTTCGACTTATAGCTACTCCATGTGACAGAGTAGAACTGCCCCATAGGGTTTTCTTGGCTGTGATCTTTACAGAAGTAGATCAGTAGGTCTTTCTCTCACAGAGTTGCTAGGTGCTTTCGAACCATCACCCTTTGGATTAGCAGCTGAGCACTTAATCATTTGCACCACCAGGGCTCCTTGTGAACTAGATACTATATCCAAATCAAACCAACCCGTTGCTGTTAAGTCGATTCCAAACCACTGCAGCCCTATAGGATGGAGTAGGACTACCCCACTGGATTTCCAAAGATGTAATCTTTAAGGAAGCTGACTACCACATCTTTTTCCTGCGAAGTGGCTGGTGGGTTTGAAAGGCCAACCTTTTGGTTAACAGCTGAGTGCTTAACCACTGCACCACCAGAGTTCCTTTTAGATACTATAGAATTTTATTCATTTTATCACCAAGTAAACTGAGGCATGGAGGGGTTGGATAACTTGCCCATGTTTACCCAACTGGTAAGTAAGAGTCAGACTATGAACCTAAGTAATCTAAATTCAGAGTCTACAATTTGCTCTGTGGACATTATAACTTCATATGTTCAGAACTTAGAAGAGAAAACACTTTCATCACTTTGTAGGTGGGAGATTTGAAGCTTGGAGATATTAACTTGTTCAAGTTTAGAGAGATATCTCATAAATTAATAAAACTACAATTCCATGCCAGATCTATAAGACTTAAAAACATGGGGATATCCACTAAAACCCAACAGAGATTTCCCAAAGAGCCATGATCACAAGGCTTTGGTACTAATTGGTACCAATTACCAGTGGAAAAAAAAAAATTACCAGTAGTACTTATCAAGTCTAATATTATTTGTGTTCTTCAATTAGTCCTCTTCAGAAACACAGATGGTCAAAATTTAGTGGATCTATATGATTTTCTATAATAGTATCCTACACTATTGTGTATTCCAAATCCTACATAGCTGTTTCCCTTACCACATCTTTTTTAAGAGGCCACTCCACCAAGTAGATATACCAACCCACATTACACATCAAGAAATGGACTCACAGAGTTTAAATAATGTGCTTTAAGAAAGATCTTCAGTGAAAGTTCAGTGCCATTTCTACTACTGAAAGCCGACAGTCACATGATTTCTGAAATATTAAAAAAGTGGCTATCTCGTTGGTCTCTAATCAGAAAAATGAGCCAGGATCTGCTAATTTTATGCCATTTACTAGCCACAGAATTTGTTGGGTTAGTTCCATCACTCCACAAGCATTTATTGAGTTTCTGCAGCATGCCAGTGTGGTACTAGACCAGTGTTAAAGTTTCAGAACAAGATATTCAATGCCCCTGTTCTCATGGACTTTGTAGACTACTGACAAAGGGGCAAGAGCCTTGAAAATAAGTTTAAACTTCCCACACACCTGACACATCGCGTAATGTGGCTGGATATTGGATATTGGATTTAATGGCAAATAAATTAGTGTTTCCTGAGTAGAGGCAAAATCTGTTCTTTTCCTTTCTCTAAGAAGTACACTGTGATAATAAGGCATTTATGAGTATAAATGTGACCAAGCAGAAAGGCAACAATAGCAACAAATTGCAATAGAAAAAATACAGATAATATTTCCTTGGATTTTTTCTTTTGTGGGGGGAGGGGAGTGTGGGAAGAGGATTGGTGTTCACATTGCAGCAGGCTTCTTCAAGTTCATATCCATGTTGGTGTGTGTGCCTCTTGAACCTCAAGACGAGATTACTACAAAAAAACATGAAGAAACATTGGCAACTATGATGGTTAATTTTATATGTCAACTTGGCTAGGCTATGGTGCTCAGTTGTTTGGTCAAAAACTAGTGAACATGTTGCTGTGAATGCATTTTGTAGATGTGATTAAAATTTATAAGCAGTTGGCATGAAGAAGATTACCCTTGTAATGTGAGTGGGTCTCCAAACAGTTGAAACCTTAAAAGCAAATAAGTGAAGCTACCTAGAGAAGAAGGAATTCTGCCTCAAAACTGTAACACAGAGATCCTGCCTGAGTTTCCAGCCTATCTGCTTGCCCTACAAATTTCACATTTGCTAGTCCCACGATCACATGAGTCAATTCTTTAAAATAAGTCTCTGGAAAACCCTGTCTGATATAACAACGACTGCTAATTTAAAATCCATTTTAAACGAAGCTTAAAAACCTCTGAAATTAAAAAATCAAGCAAGAAAATGGAATTTACATTATAAGAATTTGATTGACACATATCCTCTTCTGTACTTAGTTTTCATAAAGTGAGGCTCACCTATATTTAAGTGACGTCTGGGTGACACCTTATTGAATAAGCTGAGGACACTCTGTTCTCAGCAAACACAGATAAATAGGGGTTTCAAGTTTGTCTAAACCAAAAGAAGCACACACACAAGCATACTTGCACACTTTTTGCACCCCGTAATTTTTTTTTTTTCAATCAATATAATATGATTTCTGGATTTGGAAGAGGTATGATCCCATATGGTTCTGGGTCTCTGCTGAGTGGTGTCCATTCCTTTTTTTTTTTTTTTTCTTTACTCTCAACCCTAGCTTTTCTTCTCATAAACTCTATTTCCTTTCTTGCAAAAGGTAGCCCCTGATAAGAGCTAGGACTCAGGCCCATGCCACATGAGTGCTGGCCATCCCCCAATGACAGCATCTCCAGTGGAGGTGTAGAAGGAGACCTTGTAAAAAGGGCTTTCTCATTATTATTAGTTTGTGGTCAAAAGGTTGCATACACTATTTTTTTTTTCTTCTGCTAAGGCTTAGAAAGGGTGGAAAGCAAAATATTTTGATAATTATTCAAGCCATCAGGTTACATAAGAGGTTCCATAGCTTTCTGCATCAAACCTAACAGTTGAAACCACAAATTCTGTTTTTGCAGCCATAAAACATTCATGGCAAAAAAAAAAAAAAAAAGAGAAAGGGAGAGAGAGAGAAAATAATAAAATCCATTTTCCATTTGCTTGAAACTTATAAAATTTAATGTGGTGAAAAATGACAGTTTACTCCCCATAGGAAACTGCTCAGAGCCGTGTTTCACAGGCATGGTGTGGAGACTTTAACACACATTTGCAGTCATTGAATAATGCAAGAAATTACAGGCTAAAATGGGATGTCACAGGGTAAAACGTCTGAGTGGCAAGGCAAATAAGTCCTTCATCAAAAAGGAAAAGGTTTGCTTCTCCACTAAAACAAAAACTTTGCGTCCATTCAATCATCACCATCAGATTCCATACTCATAACCTGAGACATACATGCAGGTAAACATACTATGTTGACTATCACTTTCCTTACCTTTGGGATAAACCATTTGCCAGCCACTTTTTATGCCTCTGGACTTCATTAACAAACCCAAATCAAACCCATTGCCATCAAGTCGATTCTAACTCGTAGCGACCCTATAGGACGGAGAACTGCCCCATAGGGTTTCCAAGGAGCGGCTGGTGGACTTGAACTGCTGACTCTTTTGTTAGCAGCCATAGCTCTTAACTACTGCGCTACCAGGGCTTCTGTAGTGAACCTCATTGGCAAGGCGTTATCTGGTTCTAATGTATTTACTGTCAAAGCGGGTCCATTCTGAAATTCATGAAGCTCAGCAGACCAGAGCTAGAGCCTCACTGTTGTATAGGTTGGGCATTCTACCAGGTGATGCTTCCTGGATGTGTTAGTTTTGTAAAGTTTTGCCTTTTTTTCCCCTTTATTTCTGTGAAATAAGGCTTGCAAGCATAATTATAGATTTCCTGTGTGATAGTTAGGGGGCCCTGGTGTCTTTGTTTTGGAAAGGTGTCCACAATTAATATATCTAGTTCCCATTGGCATACCGTCATGCCACAGATCAGTGGTGCCACAGTGACACTTGTCTCATTGGTGGCTTGTATTGCCACATCAAATTTCTCAAAATCCATACTATCAATTAAGAAGCATGCATTCCAATACTGAAAACACATTCCGTCCAAAAAACTTAAAAAGCATTTAAAAATTGGTAAAGGAAAAGTCATAGTGTATTAACAACTCATCAGACATGAAAGGGACTGGTCAGCGGGTGGGAGAGAGACGCTCATGAAGAGTGAGCTAATTATATCAGGTGGACACTTGAGAGTGTGTTGGCAGCTCTTGTCTGGAGGGGGGATGGGAGGATAGAGAGAGAGGGAAGCTGGCAAAATTGTCACGAAAGGACAGCCTGAAAGGGCTGACTCAATAGGGGAAGAGCAGGTGGGAGTAGGGAGTAAGATGTATGTAAACTTATATGTGACAGACTGATTGGATTTGTAAACGTTCACTTGAAGCTTAATAAAAGTTAATAATAAAAAAAAAAAAGTCATAGTGTACTAAATGTTTCCACACCAAGACTGAGGCCGTCTTGCCATCAGTAGCAGCTGAATCTGGTTATTACCATGGAAAACACTGACTGAATTATCTTTTTCAAAAGACATGGTGGCAATAGTTATAAACCCCACAAAATAGAGTATTCACAGAACATTTTTCTTTTTAAGATACATGATGAAGAGCAGAACCGAGACATCCAATGTTAAATGGGAAAAATGTTAACCTTTAGTTCTGTACCTAACTAGCAGAGTGGCTGCAGACATGTCCCTTAACCAGACTGGCCTTGACTTCAGTCCTATAAAGTTAGCTGGTTGGGCTAGGTTACTTCCAAGCTTAATTTTAACTAATCTATAGAAATTTTAGAAAAGGATATCCAAACCAGTAGAACATTGAACCAAGTAACAACTGATAACAAGAATTGTTTTGACCATATCTGAGTAAGGGTAGATATTACAGGTGATTCATGGAATGTCTGAGTCTCAGCATTGCTTGACTTGCACTTTTAATGTTTGGCTATTGCCAAACATTAAATAGTTAGCTATTGCCACAATGATGTTGTTGTTAGTTGCTGTCAAGTTGGCTCCAATTCAGAGTGACCTTATGTATAACAGAATGAAATGGTGGCCCAGTCCTGGGCTATGTTTGTGATCATTAGTATTTTTTACAACAATGCTGTCTAATAACCACCTGAAAGCTCAGTGGCTTAAAACAATAAGCATTTATTATTGCTCAAGAGTCTACGGTTAGCTGGGCAGTTCTGCTGATCTGGACTGGGGTTATCTGCTCTCAGCTGGGTTTGCTCTTGCATCTGCAATCAGCTGATGGGTCAGCAGGGGGTGGCTGGTCTAGGATGGCCTTGCTCACATGTCTGGTGGCTCATTGGCTGGTGACAGGAGTGACAGAGGCCACTCAGACAAATGTCTCTCATCATCCAGGAGGACAGCACGCGTTTGTTCTCATGACAGTTGGGAGAGTCCAAGAGAGAAAAGAGACACAAGACCCCTTGAAGCATATGCTCAGAACTGGTACGTTGTCACTTTCATCACATTTATTGGCCAGAGCAAGTCATAAAAACCAAACAGAACCAAACCCATTGTCATCAAGTTGATTCTGACTCATAGTAACCTTATAGGACAGAGCAGAACCGACCCGCAGGGTTTTCAAAGAGCGGCTGGTGGATTCGAACTGCCGACCTTTTGGTTAGCGGCTGAATGCACCTCAATATAAAGAAAACAAAAATCCTCACAACTGGACCAATAAGAAACATCATGATAAATGGAGAAAAGATTGAAATTATCAAGGATTTCATTTTACTTGTATCCGCAGTCAACACCCATGCAACCAGCAATCAAGAGATCACATGATGTGGTCTCTGGGACTATCTAGCTCAATTGGCGTAACATCATTTATAAAGAAAATGTTCTACATTCTACTTTCGTGAGTAGCATCTGGGGTCTCAGAAACCTGTGAACAGCCATCTAAGATACGCCACTGGTCTCACTCCTTCAGGAGCAAGGAAAAATGAAGAAAACTAAACATACAAGGGAAAGATTAGTCCAAAGGACTAATGAACCATATCTACCTCAGCCTCCACCAGACCGAGTCCAGTACAACTAGGTGGTGCCTGGCTACCAACACTTACTGCTCTGACAGGGATCAAAACAGAGAGTCCCTGACAGAGCTGGAGAAAAATGTAGAACAAAATTCTAACTTACAAAAAAAAGACCAGACTTACTGGAGTGACAGAGACTAGAGGAACCTCAAGAGTATGGCCCCACGACACCCTTTTAGCTCAGTAATGAAGTCACTCCCAAGGTTCACCCATCAGCCAAAGATTAGACAGGCCCATAAAACAAAATGAGAGTAAAGGGGCACAACAGCCAAGGACTAGAAGGCAGGAGGGGACGGGAAAGCTGGTAATAGGGAACCCAAGGTCGAGAAGGGAGAGTGTTGACATGTCATGGGGTTGTTAACCAATGTCATAAAACAATATGTTTACAGTATAATGAGAAACTAGTTTGTTCTGTAAACCTTCAACTAAAGTACAATAAAAAAGAAATCACATGATGTATTGCATTGGCCAAATATGCTGCAAAAGAGCTCTTTAAAATGTTGAAAAGCAAAGATGTCACCTTGAAGACTAAGGTGCACCTGACCCAAGCCATGGTGTTTTCAGTTGTCTCATATGCATGTGAAAGCTGGACAATTAATAAGGAAGACCGAAGAAGAATTGATGCCTTTGAATTGTGGTGCTGGGGAGGAATATTGAATATACTATGGACTGCCAGAAGAAGGAAAAAATCTGTCTTAGAAGAAGTACAACCAGAATGCTCCTTAGAAGCAAGGATGGTGAGACTTCATCTCACATACTTTGGATATTTATCAGAAGGGACCAGCCCTTGGAGAAGGACATCGTGCTTGGCAAAGTAGAAGGTAAGCAAAAAAGAGGAAGCCCCTCAATGAGACAGATTGACACAGTGGCTGGAACAATGGGCTCGAGCATAATAACGACTGTGAGGATGGCACAGGACCTGGCAGTGTTTTGTTCTGTTGTACATGGGGTCGCTGTGAGTCAAAACTGACTTGGCAACACCTCACAACAAAAAAACAACTATCCCAATTTCATTAATGTGTCATTTATTAGGAAACCCTGGTGGCATAGTGGTTGAGAGCTACGGCTGCTAACCAAAAGGTTGGTAGTTCAAATCCGCTAGGCACTCCTTGGAAACCGTGTGGGGCAGTTCTACTCTGTTGGAATCAACTCAGCGGCAGTGAGTTTTTTTCTTTTTAGTAATTTTTTAGGTACCTTACTTATGGGTAAATGCTTAGGAATCCTTCATCACAATAAAAAATATGAATATTAATATCAGATTGGCCCTTATCTAGTTATTATACAGAATAAAATAGATATGATCCCTGCATAGCCTGGAATCTGAACTATCAGAGTCATAAATTGAATTCTGGAGAGATGAAAAATTGAGATGATATACAACTTGCCTGCTATACTTTGTAGTTCACTTAACCTTTTTGAGTTTAAATTACATTTTTTACCAAAGCAAAAAGAAAGCAAGAAAAAAGATTTACTTATAGGAAGGGTTTTCTAAATGCTACTTTCTATGAACCTGACATCTTAAGTGGACCCAGTACACCAACATTCTTGTGTTATGTCAGACTCCTGTAACTTGTTGAAGTTTTAGAATCTACTTTTTAAATATATTAAGTATTCTGAATATCCAAGTAAAAATTTCCAATTTGTCCAGTATAAATAGACACCAGACAAATGTTTCCTAATGATGCTACAATTACCTTCACCAGTCATGTTCAAGGCCTGTCTTGTTATTAAGAGCTTCTTTATATTCAGGTAGATTAATATGCTTAAAAGAAGAGAAATATTTGAGGCCAGACGTGGTAATGAAATTTGGTGATTCTTGTATCACTAACTATACAACCTGCAAAAGAAAAAAAAAAACAACAAAAAAAGTAGAAGTAGTAGATAAAAATAAGATGAAAGAAGTTTGGTATAGTTTATAAACACTGTGGTAGAAACATAATTGACACATAGATATAGACCACTGATATCCATTTTAGCATGAGTTCTAAATGATGGTTAAAGGGAAAGAGATGAACCTTTATTTCAATATTTCCATAAACCTTTCAAACCTTTACATTATTAAAATAAAAGAAGAAATACTTTAGAAATTTCCCAATAGTCAATCACAAAAACATAGTATTATTGACTTAAGCCAACATTAGTCCTCCTTTTTATTAGAATTGGGCATATTTGAGTATCAGTTACCATTAAAAATATATTTGAAGAATATAGATGAATCTCTTGTATTTGAGAAGGAGAAAAATGTAATATTGAAACACTGGCAAATGAGCAAATACCAAAACTGAAAAATAGCTATAAATATAAGACAGACACTCTTGGCTAGACTATGTCATAAGCATTTTAGAATCTGTCAGTACCAAAGCCACACAGTGTTTTTTTGTTTGTTTGTTTGTTTTTGTTTTTGGTTGTTCGTGTATACTAAGAGTATTTCCAATTGGCAAATCAGTGACAAGGTGCATATGCTTTTTCATACTTTTTGTTGTTTGTACAAAGCTATTTTGGTTGCCTTCACACAAATACAGTAAAATAGAAGCTTGAGGCTACCATTTGAATTATTCAAAACACATAGAAAACCCACGTGTTTCAATCACACAGCAATTTGGGGTGAATGTGGTTTTTGGCCAACATTTTTGAGAAAACCACTTTGTCCCACAGGTTTCTTCTGAGTCTGGAGACACAACCAGAATCCCAGCTGACTGGCTGCTTTCAGTCTGGAGACCCAGGCTGATGTAGAATACATGCACTATTCATTTTTCTAGACTCTGAAAGATCAGAGAACATTTACAGGTAACCCAGAAATAGGACCTACCAAAAGCCTTTGAATTCCAGTAGGGCAAGGAATCACAAGCTTAATCCCAGCAATGGTTTACTGCAATTAATGCACCCTTGACTTTCCCCCTGGCCCTTGTTTTCCACCCACATACTTGTATAACACTTTGGAATCAGGTTCCCTGAGTTCACATCCAAATTTCACTACTTACTAATGGTGGATGCTGAATAACTCAATCACTCTTTGCTCAGTTTCCTGATGCATAACATAAGCATAACGGTATATACCTAACAGTGCTCTTGTAAGCAGGAAATGAGATGATATATATAAAGCTGCTTACCATAGTGCCTTGGGTGCCTGGATGGTGCAAATGGTTAATGAGTTCAGCTACTAATTGAAAGGTTGGAGGTTTGAGTCTACCCAGAGGCTCCTTGGAAGAAAGGCCTGGCAATCTACTTCTGGAAAATCAACCACTGAAAACCCTATGGAGTACAGTTTTATCTGATATGTATGGGATTGCCATGAGTCCAAATAACTCAAAGGCAACAGGCATTTTTTTTTTTTAACCAAAGTGATACATGTTAAACACTCGATAAGTTTTGGCTATTAGCTAACCTAAGGAGCTCTGGTGGTGCAGTGGTTAAAGTGCTTAGTTGCTAACTGAAGTGTTGGCAGTTCGAACCCACAAGCCACTCCATGGAAGAAAGACGTGGCAGTCTCCTGCTATAAAGATTGACAGCCTTGGAATCCCTATGGGGCAGTTCTACTCCATCCTATAATGTCGCTGTGAGTTGCCCTTAGGTTACCTAATAACCTACCCCGACAAATCTGTCAGTTTGTCATATTGTGGTGGCTTACGTGTTGCTGTGACTCTGAGAGCTATGCTACCAGTATTCAAATACCAGCAGGGCCACCCATGGTGAACAGGCTTCAGCTGAGCTTCCAGACTAAGACAGACTAGGAAGAAGGACCCAGGAATCTACTCCTGAAAAGAATTAGCCAGTAAAAACCTTATGAATAGCAGTGGGACATTGTCTGATATAGTGCCGGAGATGAGCCCTTCAGGTTGGAAGGCACTCAAAATATGACTGAGGGAGAGCTGCCTCCCCAGAGTAGACTCAGCCTTAATGACATGGATGGAGTCAAGCTTTTGGGACCTTCGTTTATTGATGTGGCAAGACTCAAAATGAGAAGAAACACTGCAAACATCCATTAATAATAGGAGCCTGGAAAGTACGAATCTAGGAAAATTGGAAATCATCAAAAATGAAATGGAAAGCAAAAAGATCGATACCCTAAGCATTAGTGAGTTGAAATGGACCAGTATCGGCCATTTTGAATCAGACAATTATACAGTCTACTACACCAGGAATGACAACTTGAAGAGGAATGGCATTGCATTCATTGTCAAAAAGAACATTTCAAGATGTATCCTGAAGTACAATGCTGTCAGTGATAGTATAATACCCATACCTCTACAAGGAAGACCAGTTAGTATGACTATTATCAAATTCACACACCAACCACTAAGGTCAAAGATGAAGAAATTGAAGATTTTTACCAATTTCTGCAGTCTAAAGTTGATCAAACGTGCAATCAGGATGCACTGATAATTACTGGTGATTGGAATGTAAAAGTTGGAAACAAAGAAGAAGGGTCGGTAGTTAGAAAATATGGCCTTGCTGATAGAAACGATGCTGGAGAATGCATGATAGAATTTTGCAAGACCAACGACTTCTTCATTGCAAATACCTTTTTTCACCAACATAAACAATGACTATACACATGGACCTCACGAGATGGAATACACAGGAATCAAATCAACTGCTTCTGTGGAAAGAGACTACGGAAAAGCTCAGTATCATCAGTCAGAACAAGGCCAGGGGCTGACTGTAGATCAAACCATCATTTACTCATATGTAAGTTCAAATTGAAACTGAAGACAATTAGAACAAGTCCACAAGAGCCAAAGTACGAACTTGAGTATATTGCACCTGAATTTAAAGAACATCTCAAGAATAGATTTGATGAGTTGAACATTAATGACTAAAGATCAGATGAGTTGTGGAATGACATCATGGTCATCATACATGAAGAAACCAAGAGGTCATTAAAAAGACAGGAAAGAAAGAAAAGACCTAAATGGATATCAGAAGAGACTCTGAAACTTGCTCTTGAACATCGAGCAGCTAAAGCAAAAGGAAAATATGAGGAAGTAAAAGAGCTGAACAGAAGATTTCAAAGGGTGGCTCGAGAAGACAAAGTATTATGATGACATGTGCAGAGACCTGGAGATTGAAAACCAAAAGAGAACATGCTCAGAATTTCTCAAGCTTAAAGAACTGAAGAGAAGACTCAAGCCTCAAGTTGCAATACTGAAGGATTCTACAAGGAAAATATTAAATGATGCAGGAAGCATCAAAAGAAGATGGAAGGAATATACACAGCCACTATATCAAAAAGAATTTGTCGACGTTCAACCACCTCAGGAGGTAACATATGATCAGGAACCGATGATACTGAAGGAAGAAGTTCCAGCTGCACTGAAGGCGCTGGCGAAAAACAGGGCTCTGAGAATTGACAGAATACCAATGGAGATGTTTCAACAAATGGATGAAGTGTTGGAAGTGCTCAGTTGTCTATTCCAAGAAATTTGGAAGACAGCTACCTGGCCAACCAACTGGAAGAGATCTATGTTTATGCCTATTCCCAAGAAAGATGGTCCAACCGAATGCAGGCATTACTCAACAATATCATTAATATCACATGCAAGCAAAATTTTGCTGAAGATCATTCAAAAGCAGCTGCAGCAGTATATCAACAGGGAACTGCCAGAAATTCAAGCCAGATTTAGAAAAGTATGTGCAACAGGGATATCATTGCTGATGTCAGATGGATTCTGGCTGAAAGCAGAGAATACCAGAAATATATTTACCTGTGTTTTATTAACCATGCTAAGGCATTCGACTGTGTGGATCATAGCAAATTATGGATAACATTCTGGAGAATGGGAATTCCAGAATACTTAATTGTGCTCATGAGGAATCTGTACATGGATCAAGAGGTAGTCGTTCGAACAGAACAAGAGGATGCTGCATGGTTTAAAGTCAGGAAAGGTGTGCGTCAGGGTTGTACCCTTTCACCATACCTATTCAATCTGTATGCTGAGGAAATAATCCAAGAAGCTGGACTATATGAAGAATGACAGCATAACAAGATTGGAGGAAGACTCATTAACAGCCTGCATTAGGCAGATGACACAACCTTGCTTGCTGAAAGTGAAGAGAACTTGAAGTAATTACTGATGAAGATCAAAGACCAGACTTCAGTATGGATTACACCTTAACATAACGAGAACAAAAGTTCTCACAACTGGGCCAATAAGCAACATCATGATAAACGGAGAGGAGATTGAGGTTGTCAAGGATTTCATTTTACTTGGATCCACAATCAACACCCATGGAAGCAGCAGTTAAGAAATCAAAAGACAGATTGCATTGGGTAAATAGGCTACAAAAGATTTCTTTAAAGTATTGAAAAGCAACGACGTCACCTTGAGGAGTAAGGAGCACCTGACTTAAGCCATGGTGTTTTCAATTACCTCGTATGCATGTGAAAGCTGGACAATGAATAAGGAAGACCGAAGAAGAATTGACACCTTTGAATTGTGGTGTTGGAGAAGAATATTCAGTATATCACAGACTGCCAAAAGAAAGAAAAAATCTTTCATGGAAAAAGTACAACTAGAATGTTCCTTAGAAGCAAGGATGGTGAGGCTACGTCTCACATACTTTGGACTGTTATCAGGAGTGATCAGTCCCTGGAGAAGGACTTCATGCTTGGTAAAGTAGCCCAAGCCCATTGCCATTGAGTCGATTCTGACTCATAGTGAGTAGGACTGTCCCATAGGGTTTCCAAGGAGCACCTGGTAGATTTGGACTGCTGACCTTCTGGTGAGCAGCCGTAGCTCTTAACCACTACATCAGCAGGGTTTCCTGGTAAAGTAGAAGGTCAGTGAAAAGAAGAAGACCCTCAATGAGATGAATTGACACAGTGGCTGCAACGATGGGTTCAAGAATAGCAACAACTGTGAGGATGGCGCAGGATGGGGCAGTATTTCCATCTGTTGTGCATACAGCCACTATGAGTTGGAACCGACTTGAGGGCACCTAACAACAACAAAGGTTTGAACCCACCCAGCGGTACTGTGGAAAAATAGTCCTGACAATCTGCTTCCATAAAGATTACAGTCAAGAAACCCTATGGAATAGTTCTACTCTGTAATACGCAGGGTTGCCATGAGTCCGAATCAACTCTATGGCAACAGATTTATTCATTAATGTTGTTATTGCTTCATTATCATCAACACCACATCATTACTGTATGCAACCAAATGCAAATAAAGAAGCCTGACCATAAATCTGATATCAATCCTATTTATTAACTAAAATGCTGATTACTGAGAAAGAAGTATCTGAGAACTGCCCCCATAACTCAGTTCAAAGGCTCATCCGTGGCAAATCATGAAAGGGGACTGGGAATCCCGTCTTTCAATCAGGCTCATCCCATCCTCTGAAAGCCCCATTCATGCCTGGACTCATCAATCAGAATTTATGGAGCACCACTGCAGACAGTAAGAGAATTGAAGAAGAAATAGAAAAGTCCCCAGCTCCAGACAGACTTATCACCCAGGGAGGAGACAGCCATATTCACAAATAATTACCATGCATGAATGTATTGCATTAGCACGGGGAAAGCGGCAAGGCCACAAAAAGGAAGGGTACTTAAATAGTGCCTGAGGGCTTGGAGAAGGCTTCACACAAGAAGGGATGTTTGGAGCCCATCCCAAGGAGGAAAAAGAAAAAAAAAGACTCCACATGCCAAGTAGCTGATACTAAGGCATGATAAAAGCTATTGAAATGTGACAATAATGTCAAAAAAGATACAGCTAAAGCAAGGGGTATATCACAGGGATCAAACAAGCAAGACTGGAAAGCAATTACCAGAATATAGTCCTTCTCTGGCATTCAAAAAATTAAAACTAAAATGAATCAAAACCTCTCATGGGACAACTCAGTCAATTGGCCTAACAGAGTTCATAAATACATGTTCTACATCCCAGTTTGGTAAGTAGCATCTGGGGTCTTAAAAGCTTGAGAGCAGCCATCTAAGACAACTACTGATTTCCACTCATACGGAGCAAAAAAGAATGATGGAAACCAAAGACTCAAAGCAGAAACTAGTCCACAGGACTAATAGTCCACATGAACCACAGCCTCTGAGACCGGAAGAATTAGATGGTGCCCAGCTACCACTACTGACCCTTCTGACCAAGTACACAACAGAAGGTCCCAGATAGAATGGGAGAAAAAGGTAGAATATTCAAATTCCTAAAAAAGCCAGACTTACTATACCAATAGAGACTATAGGAACTCCTGAGACTATCACCCTAAGATACCCTTTGAACTTGGAACTGAAGTTGCTCCTGGAGGTCACCTTTCAGCCAAACAATAGATTGGTTTATAAAATAAACAATGTCACCTGTCAGTCTTCAACTGTATGGGACAAAATGGTCAACATTTACCCAGAAGCAAAGATGAGAAGGCAAGGAGTGGAAGGAAAGTTAGATCGATGGAAACAGAACAAAAGAATAGAAATAATGAGAACGCTGACACATTGTGAAAATTGTAACCAATGTCATGGAATAATTTGTATAAAAGTTGCTAAACAGGAACCTAATTTGCTGTGGAAACTTTCACCTAAAGCACGATAAAATATCTTTAAAAAAATAAAATGAATTAAAACCAGGATACTTTAGAGATGTCCACACAAACCTGAAACCTGAACACAGGACAATAATAGTAATAATAATACTAGCTTAGATAACAATACCTTTTACTTGCTCTTAGAAAAATCTCTCTGTGAATACCTTTCCCCAATCAGAATTTATTTTTTTAATGGACCAGAAGAGATGAAATAATATTTATTGTGTCTCTTGCATTTGCATTGGCCTCATATGGAAATACTTTGATAGGCTCTTGAAAATAATTCCTTAACCACAAACATGTCTTCTGCTTGTCTAATCTCAAATTGCTCCAAGTGAGTATCACAATCTCAGGTCCAGTTTAAGGATATGACAGGCACTATCAGTACATTAAACATGAATGATATATGAGGTAGAGGGTGAAGGTGTTGGCAGAAGGAAAGATGCCAGTGGAAGCCCCACTCCTGGTTCCATAGAATGTCTGCCTCCCCAGGAGCTTTTCAGTCCCACCTGAAGACATTTACCAGCAGCTCCTTAGCACAAATGAAGGAAGAAACAATGGAAGGCCCCTCTGTGCTCATCACCCAGATACCATCTCGGATCCTCAGTAGAGCATGATTCTTGGAAGCAAAATAACAGAGATAGGATTTCACATCTGAGCTTTGACTATGGGGATAACAAAGATGCAGGGACACAAGCAACTCCTCCCCTGCACCCCACCCCTTCTCGCCCCCTCCATCCACTCCATTGATGCTCTTTTGCTTCCAACTTCTAATTGGCAGACACCCGATCCCTACAGCCATTTCATTTCCAGAGTGCACAAGGCCACTTGAGACCGGCTGATATGTGTGGGAAAGTGGCCGCCATGTTGCTTGCACCTGTTGTAGGGAGCTGCCTGTTACCCCTCCCTTCCTGCCATTCCCATTATGTGCCACCTTATTCTGTTTCAGTAAAAGCAGAAAAGAAGTCAAAGTAGTTGGCATTCAACATGACACACACAAAAAAAGAGGCCAGAAAGTTACCTTGTACCTCATTCCCACCCAAAACCTGCCCAGTGGCCTATTTCAATAGCAAGTGTAGCAATCCTATCTCTTTTTAGAGCTACAGCATGTAAGAATCAGTAAAAGACAACCACACACAACCATTTATCCGTATAGCCCATTGAGCATTACTGGTGTGAACCAACTACACACACACACACACACACACACACATCGAATCTACTACAAAACTGCTCATATTTGGTATCCCCAAGTAGACCATATCCATTACTTTTTGTGAGAATAAAGAGATTCAAGATCAAAGGCACCAGGGACTTTCAGCTTGCAAGAGAATAGGCTGCAATACCAACAAACTTTCACAGCAGCCTCCTGGGAAGCTAGACTGACATTTAATAATACTCTCAACAGATCACAAAGACAACGATGAAGAACACACTCAGATTCAAAGGAAAGAGGTGGGAAAGAAGTACGCCATCTACTGTCTTGAGCAACTGTGCAGCCATGAAACAGGACCAAATTTTGAAGTTGGATGGCAAAGCTTTTCAGTTGGTGTCAGTTACCACGTGCATACTAAAATGTTAGGCCGTAACCACTCAATGGTGGTAATAATACATCATAAGGCCTGGAAATGGAAAAGCCCCATTAAATCATCAAGTAATGCTTTTGCCAGCACAGGAGGCAGTTCCTAGAGAATATTCCTTAAAGCGCCCCTGGGGATGAACTCCAAAGACCAAGTCATTTTATCCATCTCAGAAGAGTGCAATCCGTCTATCTACGGTATCCGATTGCTGTTATGAAATTAAACTTTGGCCTTAAAAGCATTGTTCCATACCAAACTAGTCCTTGGTACCAGGTTTTCATTAAAGACCAGCCATAGCCCTTGGAGGAGTCAGGAAAGGTCATTTTATCCATTCCCCTACCTCCAGGCAGGTTGTGTGAAATGACACCAGCCTGGCTCTTATTATAAAATTCCCAGAGCAGGAAGTTCTATAGCCCCAGCTGTAATAGTGTTTTCCCATGACACATAACCCTCATGGTTGGAAAGGGTTTTGTACAGTCTAGACGGAATCCCTCCCACCGCAGTTTAAAAACACGTTCCCACAGTAGCAGGGGACTATTTATCACCATCAATGCATCTTGTGCACCTGAAAAGAAGAGATCAATGTAATAGTGCTTCTTCTATGCTTCTTCCATGCCTTGGTTTTAGCTGAGATTTTTATACCAGTTCATCAAAAAAAAAAAAAAACAGAAGGCGATCTGAGCTTTTGAAAGGCAAGAGACATTCTTTTCCTTTTTTTTTTTTTTTGCTATTTATGGGAATTTTTTTTTTAATATTTTGATTAGTTGTATAAACATCAAAAACAGAAGAAAGGACTTTTTGGCTGAGACACTTCTAATTCAGATTTTGATAGAAGTGAGACCCAAGCTGGCCTGAAGGTTCATTTCATTTTATGATTTCATTTTTGTTATGTTGAAGTAATAATAGATTGACTAAATAAATTAAAGATGTAAAAACTGGAATCTAAGCTATTAAAATATTTGCCACACACTAATTACACATCAATATTATCTATTTTTATATTAGAGTAGATACGAAGGCTGGACCTCTTCAACTGGCAGTCTCCTGTTACCCTATTTTAAGTTACTATAACCAAAACCGAAAAAAAACAAACCTAGCACCGTCGAGTTGATTCCGACTCATAGCGACCCTATAAGTAATTGAAAATAGTAAAATAGCATCCCTATGCAAATTATGATTTGTTTTTGCTACCTTTAACTGCCCTTTATAAAACTTTTACGAAGTCATGAAGCTTCAACAATCTTTCAATAAGGAAAGTAGAAATACATAACCTGGGCTGATACTTCTGACAACTTCTTTATTCAACTTCTAATCAACCACTGAGATAACACTTACCAACAAGATGTTCGAGGAAAAAAAATCAGAACTGATTACTTTCATGATATCCTTATTTTGTCAGGTTTTGAAAAAATAAAATTAAATATAATAAAACAATATAAAAGGAAGTTTTACAATGTAGTTATTGATGTTTCATGTTTATTTCAAATGTTTGGCAAAACTTGCCTCACTCTGTCTTCACTAAAGAGAGACAGAGGAACAGACAGACAGACAGGGGCAGGGAGAGTGAAAAGACAGAACACTTTCTTGAACTTAGAGATGATAGGAGCGTTCCAATAAATTTTTATGTGAATTTTCTGATAGGGTTGGCAAATTAAAATTAGTCTTATGAAAATACTTAAGAGATACCTTAACTCAAAGTGGGCAAAATCCTAAACAAGTATTTTATTTTACATCCCTAATGCAATGCTCCTGTGAGCCCAAAATGCCTGCACCTGGGACAGTGATATAAGCATCAGTGCTTGGGCATTACATAAAACTGAATAAGGGACCTTCGTGTTCCAGCCCTTGCCTCCAAAGAGACACTCACCTTTTATGGATTTCTGAATTCAGCCAGGGTTGTTGGGAAAACACTTATCTATACTGAGGAAACCCTGGTGGTGAAGTGGTTATAAAGCTACGGCTGCTAACCAAAAGGTCGGCAGTTCGAATCCACCAGGTGCTCCTTGGAAGCCCTATGGGGCAGTTCTACTCTGTCCTATAGGGTCGCTATGAGTTGGAATCGACTCGAAGGCAATGGGTTGAAAACAACAGGTAACTTTTTCTTGGGTGCTTACCACACAGTCCACGTCTTCTATATTATTTGGCTTTCTTGACCACCCTGAGAAGTAGACACCATCGTGAGTTCCATTTTACAGGTGAGGTTCACCAAGGTTAAGTCTCTCACACAAGGTCACACGGCTGGTGAGAAGTATGGCCAGGATTTAAACCTAAGAGCTTGTCCGCAGTGCCTCAGACTGTATTCTCTACCAGACTTTAAGTATCACCTTTTACTGGCACTCCTCTTCGTAGCCAATAGATCCAACAGCTTAGAATCATTAGGAAAACAAAAGCACACAGAAAAGCAAATCAAATTCATCTGAGATAAAAGCAGTATTGCTAATTGAGCCAAAATAGCCAAACCCATTGCCATCAAGTCGAATCCGACTCATAGGGACCCTATAGGACAGAGCAGAAATGCCCCATAGGTTTCCTAGGCTTTAATCTTTACAGGAGGAGCCCTGGTGCTACAGTGCTTAAAGTGCTCGGCTGCTAACCAAAAGGTTGGCGGTGTGAACCCATCAGCTGCTCTGTGGGAGAAAGATGTGGCAGTCTGCTTCCATAATGACTTACGGCCTTGGAAACCCTATGGGGCAGCTCTACTCTGTCCTGTAGGGTCACTGTGAGTTGGAATCAAATTGATGGCAATGGGTTTGGTTCTGGTTTGAATCTGCACTGAAGCCAACTGCCAAGCCTTTGTCCAGTGCAGCAGCAGCTGGTGGATTCAAACCACTGTGCCACCAGGGCTGCTTTTATTTTCAAATTACCCCCTTTCAATCTCATGATCAATAAGTATGAGAGTGAAATTAAACCCTCAGTTGAGTTTGTTCTGTTGTTGTTGTGTAAAAGGTACCTTGTTAATTCTGAGCCAATCATCATCCTGTAAATTTAACTTCGAGTCAGTTGTAGAAAAGCAGATTTTACAGGAACAAATGGGAATGACTTCCCACCTACCTTTTCATTAGAAGTGGTAACAGCAGCAGCAGCATCTAAATATATGCCAACAACACTTCGAGGAAAATTTCTAAGCCATTTGTCCCCCGAAAAGGAGAAAATTTAAGAGAAAAAAAAAAAGTAAGGCAGGCAGAAAAGAATTACAGGCATGTCATTCTCAATAAAAACAATTCTTGTTTTTATTAAAGATTTTGCTTTTTTGTTGCTATTGTTTAATTATTGGGAGGGCCTGGGTGGCGCAAATTGCTCAGTGCTCACTGCTAGCCAAAAGGTTGGAGGTGAGAATCCACCCAAAGTTACCTCAGGCATGGTAGGCCTGGTGATCTACTTTCAAAAGATCACAGCCAATGGAGACCTTAAATAGTGGGGTTATACTCTGCACACATGGGATTGCCGTGAGCAGGAACCTACTGGACAGCAACCAGCTCAATTATTAATCATTTCCTGTAAAAAAACAGGAACAATTCTTAACAACGAATTATTCTTTTTTGATGTTCAGCTCAATATTGATAAGTAGAATTTTTGCATTTGATTTAGGTTTTTATTTTTTTTTAAATGCATAACTTATTAGACATGGTTCAGTCTTTTGTGACACAGGAAGTAATTATCTGACACAAAGGGTAGTTTTGGCTGACTCTAGAAAGTGGGTCTATCTCTGTCTTCAGCCGCTCACTGCTAAGAGCAAACGGATGAGTTTCAAAGCACTGGTTTGGACCATTGGATGTAAAAGGAAACAGATAATCAACAGATGATAGAGAGAAACGCACTCCTGGAGATTTTTTCCCCCCTTCCAGAGCTCCTTGTCAAAGGGTGATTGATACGAGTGGAACAGCCCTTCAAACACCAGGCCTTGCCTGAGGCACTTCCTATAATCAAAGCACACGCCCACCCAGAGCTAATTAGACATTAGATTAGTGTCAACTGATTGATTTAAAGCAGCCGGCCTCCTTTCCCCTTCTCCCATCTCCCAGAGCACTCAGGATGAGGCAGATCTTCAAAATGGCTCTCCACAGACAGGCAAATTACTCGTGGAGGACCCGGCATGGAAACTTAGGGACGGTGCAATGTGTCTGAGGAGTGGCCAGAAGGACAGTTCTGGAAGGAAGTAGAGATGGGAGAGAGAGGGAAAGAAACAGAGAATCAGGTTCTGAGAGCGATGAAACCCCTCTGTCCCTTTGTGGAGTTAGAGTGTTTGTGATGTTTGAAAGAAAATTATTTGCAATTTAGCCTAGAAGAGTTCTCAGTACATTTGGCTACAATTTAGATACCATTTTTCAAAGTCTTTTCCCTTAATTTTTTTTTTTTTCTTTATAAATATATGAGCCGGGAACATTCAAAGTTGTCTTAATGGATTAAGCAGGGACAGGGTTGCAAGGAGCAAATTAAAAATGAAATAGTTACAGCTGTTGGAACTGGCATTGTGCAGAGAGAGGTAAAAGAATTTCTCTCCTCACAGCATTAAGGCGTATTTCAGAAATCAACAAGCCCTTGCGGAGCATAGATGAGCCTGCCTACAAACAGAACAAGTGAGCCTTCGCCTTCTGGGCAACAGCAACTGAGTGGTACAGGAACTGCTCACTGTGTGAAGGAGCCCCCAAAGCTGCTTTTCAACTAAAAAGTGGGCCCATCCCCAGAAGAGACCACCTGAGGAGGGGGGCAGCCAGGGGCCCGTCTTAGACTTCTCATTTGCAGCTTAAAGGCCTTTTCCATTGGTCACGGCCCGCTACCACTACACTCGGGGGCCAGGGCTGATCCAACATAAACACGCCCCTGGAATCATTTCAGTAAGTCTGGGCCCTGAGAAGTGCTATAATTGCAGCAGAAACATAGAAAAAAGATAATACTAGCCAATGGAGCTCAAAAAACCTTGATTTAAGGCCACTCTACTATCTCATGGTTAGGAGAGGGCTGGAAAAAAGGAAGTTGTTGTTGGTTGCCATGAAGTCGATTCTGACTCACGGTGACCCCATGTGGGCAGACTACAATTGCTCCGTAGGGTTTTCAAGGCTGTGAGTTTTCGGGAGCAGATCAATAAGCCTTACTTCCGAGGTGCCTTTGGGTGGGTTTGAACCACTAACCTTTTGGTTTGTAGAGGGGAAAGCTAATGATTTTAGGGAGTGGGATGGGCACAGGGCAAGAAGAGCAATAGCCAATGGGTTAAATTTGCTTCCAGGTTACCATCATGCCTGATATTTTCAAAAACTCTTGGCAGTTTTCAAGGCTGTATTACCTCATTTGCCTTCCTCCAAAGATCCCTGAAAGATGATAAGGCAATTGTTAAATTACTGATTTGATATTTCACCTGTTACAGATAAAAATAATTGAGGTCAGTAGTTTCAAACCAGTAGTCAATGAAGCAGTCCCTGACCTGAGGACTTCTGATGTCTACTTACCGCTCTTACCAATATATCATACCCTCTTCCAACCCTCTGCCTTCATGGCGTTTCATGTATACATTTCTTTGTTTTTTTTTTTTCTTTGCTTGTTTTCATTTTTTTAGCTTAGATATCCAGTCTCTGTCATGTAGTCTAAGACTTGGGGGTCTATCTTTTTCACTCAATAAATGAACCAGACCACAAACCAGAAATCTGGCCAGTCACTAGGGAGGAGCCACAGAATTCAGAAGAAGAAATGCTGAACATTGAATTAAACACAGAAGTGGTAACTCAGGTTTTTATTCTATGCAGAACTAAAGACCTAGGCCAACTTCTGATTCCCACCAAAGCAGTAAAGACGCAAGAACTAACACTGAAAACTCACCACCGCACTCTAAAAATATGTGGTGAAAACAGAATTTTCTGGAGTCCAAAATGCATCAGGCACCAGAGCTGAAAACAACTGAAAAAAAAACAACTGAAGGGTTGTTGTTTTTTCTTGTGCGTGGGTCTTAGCATCAAAACGACGGCTTTCAAGGGCTCCTCGGGTTGAATATGAATCCACAAAGTCCGAGAGAAGGCAAAGTCTAGGCAATTCCATCCATGTCACCATTTTCTCCCGCCTTCCTCGTCTCCCTGTGGAGACTGGAATTCAGAGAACCGAATTGGAGAGCCGAAAGGGGTTGGGGTATCAAAGAGAGACTTCCAAACGCCGAATCAGCAAATTTTAACTTTTTGCAGCTATAAACCTTTCAGTACCTCAAAATAAATCCTGCCATTTTATATGAGATTTCGGTTTCTGCAGCTGTGGATTTATGCTGTGTGCTGAGGCCAGGCCAAGAGAAGTGAACATAAATGATGTGACAGGTAGCGTAAGGATGTTATTCGGCTTCTCACTACAGCCCTGCTCACCTAGGCACATTCCAAATGTCATGCACAACCCCCTCATTAATTACCTGCTAAGGCAGCAGATCTTCTGCCATGGATGTGCGTCTCCAACTGCTGGCTCTGGGCTTGAGAGATGCAGAAAGCAGTGCCCTTCCCTCAGCCCTGGTCTGGATTGGAGACTCACAGGCAACTGACTCCAGGCATCGCTGTTGCAGACTAACCTGCTGTTTGCAGGCCTGAGTTCTTTGTGTGCCAAGTTATATGCTCGGGTTGCTAGTGGGAGATGAAATACTGGATATAGTGTGCTTCAAGGGCCAGCTACATTTACTAGGAAATTATTTAAGCCAAGTTACCAGCACACATAGGTAGCAGGCTTTGACGAGACCATGCAAGGGATGGCCTATCTCTGTATCTCCTTTACTGATGCATTTATCCCACCGGTATTTCTACTACCCATCTGTCAATTTGTCGTACTATGCTGGTTTGTGTGTTGCTATGATGTTGGAAGCTATGCCACCAGTATTTCAAATACTAGTAGGGTCATCCATGGTCAACAGGTTTCAGCAGAGCTTCTAGACTAAGATGGACTAGGAAGAAAGGCCTGGTGATCTTCTTCCAAGAATTAGCCAACGAAAACCTTTTGGAGCACAACAGGGCATTGTCCAACTTTGGACAAATCATCAGGAGGGGTCAACTGCTAGAGAAGGACATGATGTTTGGTGAAACAGAGGACCAACAAGGGTATGGGAACCCCTTATTGAGATGGATTGGCACAATAGCACAATAGACTTGAACATGGTAGCAATTGTGAGGATGATGGAGGACTGGGCAACATTTTGTTCTGTTGTGCATGAGGTCACCATGAGATGGAGTTGACTCAATGGCATCTAACAACAATAGCAATAACGGTAGATTAAGCAATACTGAAAATTAACATCCATCAGGTGCTGTGCTAGTTCCTTTACAAACATCTTATTTAATCTTTATAATAACCAAGCAAAGTAAATATTATCAACTTCATTTTACAGAGGAAGAAACTAAGAATCAGAAAGGTTAAATGCCTTATCTGAAGAAGATACAGGTAGATATTTGAGGAATGACCCTGTATCCTTTATCCTCAATATTATATGATCAACTTAAAGTAGATTGATGATTTCTGCAAAAATAGAAACCTGTTATCAGAAAGAGAAAAGCATACTTTAGCTAAAATTATTGGGAAAGAACCAAATCGTTTTTCATATACAAAAACTATGGAGGCTTTGTTGTTATAACTTCAGTTGTGCATGTCAGAGGACTGGAATTTATTAACAAAAACTGAGATCATTTTTTTTAATGTAATTTTAATTTTATCAAGGTTTTACATGTGTGGCTTCAGCTTCTGACCAAGATGGAGTAAAAGGGGCCGGATGTACCCTTTTGCCTGGAAAAAGAAATTGGGACAAAATACAGAAAATAATGGTTTTAAAGACATTAGGCATCAGTCAACAAAAGATAAGGAACTCTGAGAGGACATAAATAACCAAGGTGATTGACACAGCTTGCTGCCTGGAGAGAATTTCAAAGGTGTGGTGTAGAACGGGGGAACCAGGTGGACTTTAGCATTCTCTTTGAGTTGAGGAGACAGAACTGAGAGTCTGGGGAGGTCAAGGTGGCTAGAGTTTGTAGGGTAGATTCTACATGGGATAGGGCTGCACAGAGAGAGAACCCCAGAGATCACAAGTCTTCAGCTGAGGACTAATCAGTACATAGCTGTGAGGAAACTACCTGGAGCTGGAAAAAACACCACCTTAAAAAACTAGAGAGAATACTCTCTGGAATTCATCTAGGCCAGTAATATTTCCTGTACCCACCAGCCAGAGGGAAAATTTCATAATTCACTGGTCATGAGGCAGAGTACTCAGAAGAGAAAGATCAGCTGCAAACGAAATGATGCTTGGCCTCACCTAACAAAGCATGGCACTGAAGGATCAAACCATTGCCAAACAACTGTGCCCAGAACATATAAAGAATACTTATCACTCAGTAATAAGAAGACACTCAGATAAAAATGTGTCACTTATTTGAGCAGACACTTCACAAAGAAGATGAATGGCTATTAAGCACATAAAAAGATGCTTAACATCTTTAGACACCATGAGATATACATTAAAACCACAATGAACTAAGATACAACTATTGGTCCCTACTCATCAGGAGCAAAAGAAAAAGAAGGAAACCAAAGTCTAGGAGAAGAAATTAGTCTACAGGGTTAACATCTTAACGAGTCATGGCCAAATCTACCCTGAGACCATAAGAACTAGATGGTAAAAAAAAAAAATTACCCGGCTAAAACTACTGACCATTCTGATCAGGGCCACAATACATGGACCCTGACTGAATGGGAGAAAAACATAGAACAGAACTCAAATTTTTATAAAGTCAGACTTACTGGATCAGTTGAGACTAGAGGACTCCCAGAGACTATCACCCTGTGAAACTCTTAAAAGCTTGAGCCAAAACTATCCCGAGGTCACCTTTAAGCAAAATAACAGATTGGCACACAAAATAAAGGATATTACCCCCCAAGTGTGGTACTCCATTAAAAACAAAAATCAGTATGAGACCAAAAGGTCAACAATTACTCTAAAGCAAAGATAAAGGGGCAGGGAAACTAGATACTGGAAAGAGAACAACTAAAATGCACTTAAAGAACGTTGACACACTGTGAAAAATAGAACTAATGTCACTGAACAATTTGTGTAGAAAGTTTCAAATGGGAACCTAATTTGCTGTGTAAACTTTCACCGAAAACACAGTAAAATAGTATCAAAAAACACACACAGAATGAAGAACCTTAAACCTTAAACCAAAAAATGTCCCCTGAAGTCTTCTTTAAACCAAAAAATAATTTAATTTAATTAGTAAAGAATGTCTGCCTTGAGCAGTGTGCTCTTTTAAGAGCTATCTCTATGGGATCAAATTGATAACCAAAAAAAAAAAAAACCCACTGCCATTGAGTCGATTCCGACTCATAACAGCAATTTGAAAGATTAGTAGGAAACTTAGTGGGTAATGAGCTCCTGTTAATGGGGGAGGAACACTCAGAAAAGGAGAATGAGAACGATAGCACAATTCGAAGAATGTAAATCAACACCATTGAATTGCACGTGTAGAAATTGTCGAATTGGTGTATGTTCTGCCGTACATATTCTCAACAACAACAAACAATAAAATAAGTTGTATGTAAAGAAGCCACACTGAAGTACTATCACATACTCATTAGAATGACCAAAATTAAAAAGACCGACAATACCAAGTATTGGCAAAGACGTGGGGTAACTGGAACTCTCATACATTGCTGGTGGAAGTATACAGCTACTTTGCAGAAGTGGCAGTTTCTTAAAAAAAATACACATTCACCTATTCTGTGATCCAAGAATTCCACTCATATATATTTACTCAAGAGGAATGAAAACATTAAGTCCATAAAAAGACTTATACATGAATGCTCATAACAGCTTTCTTCATAAGTGCTTCAAAATGGAAACAATGAATCTATCCATCTCTATCAATGGAGAGATGGATAGCCAAATTATTACATATTTATAAACAAAACATTTCTCAGCAATTTCATTTGAACAAACTAATGACATACACATTAAAACAAGGACAAATCTCAAAATCCTTCAAATAATTGAAAGAATTATTTCACAAACGAGTACATACTATATGGTCCCATTTATGTGAAATTCTAGAACAAACAAAACTAATCTGTAACATAGAGATCAGATCAGTAATTACCTATGGAATGAGATGGAGGCTGGGCTGGAAAAGAGTATGAGGGAATTTTCTGGAGCAGATAAAAATGTTCTAAATCTTGTTTTGGGTGATGTTTACATGAGTGTATAAATTCGCCAAAACTCATTTAACTGTATTCTCCATCCAATATTAATCTGCTCTGCTAGGATCAAAATATTTTTTAAATGTTAATTGGAAAATATTTCTACCTACTGGTCCCTAAAAAAATTAATTTTTTTTAAGTTGGCTTTAGTGGAAAAAATAGGTGTGCTGTATGATATGTGAATGTAACTCCAAAACTCACTGCCGTTGAATTGATTCCAACTCATAGCGACCCCGTGGGATTTCCAAGACTCTAGATCTCTATGGAAGCAGACTGCCACATCTTTCTCCCTACAGCGACACTGGTGGTTTCGAACCGCCGACCTTCCGGTTAGGAGTGGAGCACTTTAACCACTGCACCGCAAAAAAAAAAAAAAAAAAAAAACTGTTGCCATCAATTCAATTCCAATTCATAGCAACCGGCTCCTTAAATATAACTCGCTGATGTTTATTTTAAACAGTTTACATTAAGACTCTTCTCCAGCCAATAGTAGTTTGAATTCCAAGGGAGGCTGGAGTTGCTTTGGTGCACAGCTAAACAGCACTCACCTGTCAGGGGAAGGAAGGCGATTAGGGCCCTCTGCTGGGCCACCCTGGTGAGAAGTACGGGGAGTCAGACAGGGTACATTCCCAAATGGAGCTCCGTCTGTAAGGGATAAGGCCCTATGAGGGGTAAGGATCAGGCAGCCACCTCATGGTCAGAAGTATCAAAATTCGGATCAGATACAAAGCATGTGTGTCCAGGGGGAGCTGAGGCGAGAAATACAGAAGATCTGTGTCTAGTGCTGGTCTAAAATTGGAAGTCCCATTGATCCTTTTGAGTAGAAGAGACAATATCATCATTCATGAGACTTATAAACATAAACATGGTAATGCTTACCACCAGCAGTCAACACCAAGGATCCTGATTATTCTATGTTGGAGGTTCAAGTCCACCCAGGGGTGCCTGTAAAGAAAGGCCTGGCAATCTACTTCTGAAAAATCAGCCACTGAAAACCTTCCGCGGCACAGTCCTACTCTGACACACGGGGAGTCACCATGAGTCGGAGCTGACTCAACTGGTATTATTTGTCTCCTTTTCTAACACTGATTGCAAATTACCCCTGTTTGCTCAGGCTGTTTCTTCTCAAAGTCAGGTCTGCTCTAGCTGCTGACCTAGACAGACATCAGGTTATTTCTCTCTCTGCTACAAAGCCATTTGAGGGTAGAGATCAAAAATCGTTGTCATAACAGTAAGAGTCTACAGAGAGTTTGCAAACTAACTCCTTGAGACATACACTATGCTAAATTTTGTGCTATAATAAGGAGTAAGACAGGAGGCTGTAGAATGAGTGCTTATCAGTCCAAATTTATTTTCTTGAGCTCTGAAGTCCATTCAAAGGAAAGACTTTCCTTTTAAAGGCCATGAATCATTAACATTCCAATATACCAAGCATAGATCTGGCAACTCAAAGACATTTTTTCCGAGGAAAGACCCACAATCCAAGTGACAATCCTAATTACCTGTATCAGCCCAATTAATTTGTGGTGTATTTCAAGCTGAAACAAAGGCCCAGGAATGAGTCTTGCTGTCCCAACCTAGCCAGAGAATTCTACGAAGCCTCTCCCTCAATCATTCCAGGGAAGGGAGACAATAGGATGTAGCTGAGCCCTGGGGGTCTTGGCAGCCAGCGAAGTGCAGGAGAAGCCTTGCCAGAGCTCATATGGTGTGGAAAGACACAACATCACAACTAGTTTCAGGGAAGGATTCTTGCGAAGCGAAGGGTCCTTGAAACGGGAAGGAACCAACTGTTGTTGCTGCTGTTAACTCAGTTCCGACTCATAGTGACCCTATGCACAACAGAAGGAAACACTGCCCGGTCCTGTGCCATCCTCACAATCGTTGCTGTTTGAGTCTATTGTTGCAGCCACTGTGTCAATCCATCTCATTGAGGGGCTTCCTCTTTTTTGATGACACTCTACCTTACCAAGCATGATATCCTTCTCTAGGGACTGGTCCCTCCTGATAACGTGTCCAAAGTGTGTGAGACGAAGTCTCACCTTCCTTGCTTCTAAGGACCAATTCTGGCTGTACTTCTTCCAAGACAGATTTGTTCGTTTTTTTGGCAACCAATGGTATATTCAATATTCCTCACCAACACCATAATTCAAAGGTCTCAATTCTTCTTTGGTTTCCTTTATTAAAGCAAAATTTTAAAAATTGTCCTGAGGAAGGGCTCTACTGCCTGAATCAACAGATAGTCCACAGTGCAAAAAGTCCTTGATGCCCTTTAAAACAGTCTCTTGATTGTATATGGCACCTTTTCCCTCTATAAGTGCTTATCACAGCTGGGTTCTAAAGCGGGGTCCCGATAGGATTCTCTGACAAACAGGAAGCACCTACCCAACTACCTGGGTGTTGCTGCTCCCCAGATACTTACCTGCCGTGCTTCCCCCACCAGATTAGATCTTTTGCAGATAGCCACCAGTTCAGATCAAGCCTGAGTTTTCTCTACCAGATGTTCTCGTCTGGACTGTTTCTACTATGTTAACAAATCAATATCAAAACAAAAACAAAAACCAAACCTCATAGCAACCCTGCGGGACAGAGTGGGATTGTCCCCATAGGGTTTCCAAGGCTGCGAACCCTGGTGGCACAATGGTTAAAGTGCTCGGCTACTAACCGAAAGGACAGCTGTTGGAACCCAGCAGCTGCTCTGAGGTATAAAGATGTGACAGTCTGCTTCCGTAACGATTAAAGCCTTGGAAACCTATGGGGCAGCTCTACCTGTGCTATAGGGCCGATATGAGTCAGAATTAACTCAGTGGCACGTGACAACAACAACAATCTTTGCGGAAGCATACTGCCACATCTTTTTCCAGCAGACAGGCTGGTGGGTTCAAACCACTGACCTTACTGTTAGCAGCCAAGCATTTAACCACTGCGTCACCGGGGCTCCTTAACAAATCATACTGGCCCAATACTGAAGCAGTATAGCGGGAACCCCAGATGGTATGTTTATAGGGGCTGATTAGCCAGTGGTGGTACAATGGTTAAGAGCTCGGCTGCTAACCAGTCGCTCCTTGGAAACTACATGGGGCAGCTCTACTCTGTCCTATAGGGTCGCTATGAGTCAGAATAGACTCTACGGCCACGGGTTTTGGGGTAAGGTACACACAGGTTTACAGTAAGCAAGGTACTCATGGGCTTGTGTTCACCAATCTGTAGGGCACAATTTCACATGCGTACAGGTGAAATTGTGTGCTACAGATTAGTAAATAAGCAGAAGTAAGCCTTTGTGTGCACTGCTTATTGGGTAATCCATCCCTGTGTGTTTAGTAAGGATGCTGAGAAGTGTAAGCCCTGCTGCAACACCTGTGAACTCCCCTCCCCCATACCCATTCTGATGTCTGAAATTCCAATGCTGCAAGTTTATTTCTTTGGGTTAAGGTCGAAAAATCTACTAACATGCGAAGAGTGCGTGAACGGAAAATAAAACCATTGTTAGTCGTCAGCCACTTACTGTGAATCAGCCTGCCTTAAAAATTTCCTTCAGCCCTGGTGGCACAGTGGGAACAAAGGCTCTGCAGATTTTTAACTAAGAAGGCGAAAATATAAACCCTGAGCACTGTCCAATCAAGAGTAAGGAAATCAGGGCACTATCCAATCAGGATTAAGGAAACTGGGGCAGCTTAGGGCACGGGGAAAGGGCGGTAGTGGTTCAGTGGTAGGATTCTTGCCTTCCATGCTGGAGACCTGGGTTTGATTCCTTGCCAAAGCCCCTCATGCACGGCCACCCCCATCCTGTCCGTGGAGGTTTGTGTATTGTGATGCTGGCCACGTTTCAGCAGAGCTTCCAGACTAAGTCAGGCTAGGAAGAAAGGCCTTCAAATCTACTTCCCAAAAATCAGCCCATGAAAACCCTATGGGTCACAACGGTCCAATCCTATTGTACATGGGATCACCATGAGTTGAGGGCTGACTTGACAACAGTTAACAACAATAACAACAGGGCACTGGAGCCCTTGGTAGGAGGAAAAACGCCCAAAGAAAACTAAAAGGGAGAATAAACCTTTACCCTAGAGAACCCATTTTTACCTATTTCACAGTTTTTCAAATTACCTGACAAAGGAGAAAACCCATGGTTAGTACTTTCAAAGGAACAAAAACCCTAGGTTATCCATTCCCCAAAAGGAGCCCTAGTGATGCAATGGTTAAGCGCTCGGCTGCTAAGCAAAAGGTTGGTGGTTCAAACCCACTCTGTGGCTCTATAGAAGACCTGTAGATCTGCTCTCATAAATATTAAAAAAAAAAAAAACCCAGTGCCGTCGAGTTGATTCCGACCCATAGTGGCCCTATAGGACAGAGTAGAACTGCCCCATAGAGCCAAGAAAACCCTACAGAGCCATTCTATTCTGTCACCTGGGGTCACTATGAGTTGGAATCAACTTGATGGCACCCAACAACAACATCCATCCCTCAAACTATTTTTAGCAAAGGACTGAATTATGTCAATACAAAGACACCACAGCCCACCTGGGGTTGTTTTAGGCCATGATGTCAGGCAGATGCCAGATGACCACCAGCCAAGTGTTGGAGAGTGCTCCCGCACTAGATGCATGGTTTAGCTCCCAGTTCATCCAGGAGTTTACAGTAAACACCTTATGACTTATTGGAGAAAACACAAAAGTCTCAGAGGGGAAAAAAAACGATATAGCATTTCAAAACAGATTAGACAGCTGCACATCTGAACTGAGGTTCCTCCCAAATGCCAAATGCTATGGAAATCCTCGTGGAATAGTGGCTGAGTGCTACGGTTGCTAACCAAAGGATTAGCAGTTTGAATCTGCCCGGTGCTCCTTGGAAGCTCTATGGGGTAGTTCTACTCTGTCTTGCAGGGTCACTATGAGTGACTTGATGGCAATGGGTCAATGTGTATGCTAGTTCCTACCCTCAATAAATTCAGTCTGGAGATCAACAGGTAAACTAACAAGAGCAACACGTGATAAGCACTTGATAGGGAAATACTCAGAATGCTAGGTGAATCCAGAAAAAAAAAACAAAAAACATTACTGTGGAGTTAATTCTGGCTCATAATAACCCCTATAGGACAGAGTAGAACTGCCCCACAGCGTTCCCAAGGAGCAGCTGGTAGATTTGAACTGCTGACCTTTTTGGTTAGCAGCCGTAGCTCTTAACCTCTATGCCACCAGGGCTCCTAAACAAAGAAACAAAAAAAAAAAACCAAACCCGTTGCTAGTGAGTCGATTCCAACTCATAGTGATCCTATAAGACAGGATAGAACCTAAAGGGGGTCCCAAACTCACTCCTACAACAGGCCTCCCAGTACAGGCCACAGCTGATTTAAGGCTTAAAAGATGAAGGTGTTAGATCTAGCGGAGGGTAAATTCTGTGCAGAGAAAGCAGCAGTATAACATGCCCACCGATATGTTGGCAGAAAGGCTTTCAACTGGTTCTTAATAACAGTCTACAGATTAACCAGATCCCCAGGTAATTCTTAAGTATGACCAACTTTGAGAGCCACTGCTCTGCTATTTGTTCTTAGAATCAGTTCCCAGTCAGCATCAAGGGTCACTTTGAATTGGAACCAACTCATCGCACTTGCTTGAAGAGCAAATTCTCAGCAGGGTTTGAACCAGAACGAACCTGTTGGAAGCCCTGGTTAGCAGGCCAGGGTGCCCGCAGTCTGTAAGGAGTGAGAGGTGAAGGACTGAGGCATAAGACTGAGAGACAGGGGCCAGATTACAAAGGGTCTTTCTTATGTGCTCTGCTACGGAGTTCACGGAAGCAGGCATCTATGTTTATATTTACATCTCCATTTTATTCCACAAAGGATTTAAAGTGGCTCTTGCTAAAGAGTTTGGATTGTATTATGAATGCAATTGAGTGTAATTGAAGGATTTTGAGCAGGGAATGACATGCTCGGGCATGCATTTAAGAAAGATTACTCTGGCGATGTAGAAAATAAATTGGAAGGGGTGCAGAGAAAGGGGCGAGACTTGAGGCAGTGAAAGCAGAATGAAGGCAATTACAATAATCCCAGGAAAAACGCATTGGCGCTGGGAAGGAAGAGGACGGGATAGAATTGAGATGCATTTGAGAGGGAGAAATGGTAGACTGGGTGTGGAGGTTAAAAAAGAAGGAAAAATCAGGGGTGGCTTCACAGATTGTTGATTTGAACCGTCAGGAGGATGGTTGTGTCGTTCACTGAGAAAGAATTCTTGACAGCAACTGCTTAATAAGGTACTAACAGAAAACTCATGTCGTTGTGTGCCGTTGAGTCGATTCTGACTCATGGCCACCCTATAGGACAATCTTTTCAAAAAGTTGATTGCAATTAAACATTTCTGATTAGGGAAAAAGTAGACATTGATGCCCATAGACCAAATGTCGAAATGTTGATTTTGGCGGAATGGCTGTCTGCTCTTTTACAAAACATTACACCTCACCCTTCTCTAATTTTAGCCAAATTTACTCGGAGTTGAAGGAGACCTGGTGTTGCAACAGTGAAGTGCGTCGCTGTTAATCAAAAGGTTGATGGTTCGAACCCACCCGGCAGCTCACACAGGAGAAAAGTCCTGGCGATCTGCTCCCATAAAAATTACAGCCTAGAGAACCCTATTACGCAGTTCTACTCTGTCAGATGGGGTCCCTATGGGTCGGAAGGGACTCAAAGACACCTGACAACAACAGTGTAAAATGAAGACAGTGATGTATATTGCTGATTTTCTTCTACGTGGGAATGACTACACAGATAGAAGAATCTACACTAAAAAAAAAAAAAAAGCCACCACTGTAGAGAAGCTAGTTTTGAGTTTTTGATGAAGATAGAACCTTCTGAAGCACAGAACATACAAAAGAAAAGGCTTGGGGGTGAGCAACTGGGAAAGACCAAGCGTCTGAGAAGCGAGGGAAGGTCCCAGCTAGAGTCTATGTGAATAATTCAAAGACCATGTGTAAGGGCCAAACACCTGGAAGCCAGCCCTATTTCCCCCACTAAGGAACTGCATGACTACGAGCCAGTCACTTAACCCCCAAATCTATGCTCCCTTCTATAAAAAACAAGGGTTAGATTAAACAGCTTTTAAAGAGTTTCTTCTAAACCTAAAATTCTACAATTCTGAATACTTTCAGACATTCTTTCACAAGCCCTGATTACCAGAAGCTCCACCTTCTTTTAATAAATTCTATTTATTTGCAGGTGGTTAGAATATTAAGAAAATCAGATTGTTTCAATAATGTGTGACTTTTTGACTAGCCTGACTCTCCTAACGGGATATATATATATATATATATATATATATATATATATATATATATATATATATATATATATATATATATTTTCCCCTGGGTAATGATTTCTTAGATACATCAATCAAGTAGCCAGTATTTATTGCAAGAGCTAATTAACTTCCAAAATGACATTTTCATTTGTAACGTTGGTTGAGATTTGAATCCAGATCCCGTCAATGAAAAGCAGCTGCACTAATAACCCAAGTCTCAACGAGCCCCCTAATTCCCCCAGCTTACCCTCACCACAAATGTGTGATTAATCGCAGGTTTATGGGTGTTCTCAGTTACTGTGAAAACAAATCATTACCAGAAACTGGCATTCCCAATTTATTTTATTTATTTTATTTTTATTTTTATTACTTAGACCTTAGTCTCCAGATTTTCCATATGCTTGGGGGCCTTCTAATCCATTCAGGACCTTGTAGAAAACTCAGCTCACCCGCAGGTTGCGACAACAATGGACCTTGATAAACAGGAAATCTTATTGTTTTCACTTTTCATTCCTAGGGTTGTACAAATATGGGTACCTTTGGAGAATGGTTTAGGGAAGAAAGTGGTCTACTGTGGGGCAGAGTGAAGACAAAGATGTCATTTCAGGTCAGCAAAGAAACCACAAAACTCCGCATCCTTGGAAGATCTAGGGATGTGAGGGGGTAGAAAAGTCAAAGTGGGCATGACTTATCTTTACCAAATTCTCATTCACTTTTGTTTTCTATTATTGAAGAAAGTTATATAAGGTGATCAAGGTAAACTATGTAACCTCTTGCCTTTTGTTTGTCAAGTACACGTGCACGCACACACACACACACAAATCCTTTGATGGTTTTTGTCCAGTTTGGAGAGTATTTGAGGAATATTCTCATGAAATTTGCTTTGGGGCCCTGAGGTACACATTAAGACATGGATTCCAAGGGGTCACAATAGAGAGTCCCAGACAGAGCAGGAGAAAAATGTAGAACAAAATTCAAATTCACAAAAAAAAGACCAGACTTACTAGTCTGACGGAGACGGAAGGAACCCCCAAGATGATAGCCCCCAGACACCCTGAAGCCACTCCCAAATCCCACTTTTTAAGGATGAGACAAGCCTACAAAACAAACAATAATACACATGAGGAACATGGTTCTTAATTCAAGAAAACAGAAAACTCATCTTTGCTTTTGGGCAGGTGTTGCTCATTCGGTATTGTATTCCAAGGATGCGGAGTTTTGTGTTTTCTTATGCCTCAGCTTATTGCACTAATATTTACTTCCTCCTTTCTCTCATAACCACCCTCCAAATTTCCCCTCCCCATGGGGATCCATTTCTTATACAAAACAGCACAGCCCTCTACCCCATATTTCAAAGGCTTCTACCCAACCTTTTGTTGTTGCTTTTAGTTGCCATCAAGACGATTTTTACTCATGGCAACCCGATGTGTTACAGAGTAGATCTGCTCCATAGAGTTTTCTTACTTATACTCTTAACGGAAACAGGTTCACCAGGGCTTCTCTTCCATGGTACCACTGGGTGTCTGGCCCACCTTAGCCCTTCCCAAAAATCATTAAGATTGCTCTATTAAACAAAGATTTTGTTGTTGATGTTTGTTTGTTTTGCATTCTACCATGATCAAATTATTCAGCACACCAACTTTCACCACCAGTCTTTGTAGGTAAGAAGGAATAATATGAAACGTCATTTCCACAAGGTAAATTATATGAGTAACCTAGATGGACTAGGAAGAAAGACCTGACAATCTACTTCTGAAAGTCACCCAGTGAAAACCCTTGGATTACAACAGTCTGACGTTGTTTTGTTTTGTATGCGGCTGCTGTGAGCCAGGAGCCAACTTCGTGGCAGTTAACAACAATGACTTAGGAGGCAGCACTTTTTATAATCCAGTCTCTTTTGGGTTTTGTTTGTTCTAATAGCATATTTTGCTTGTCAGCTAACATCACTCTCACAAACACTCATCCTCATACCCTCTCTTTGTGTGTCTCTCTATCACGCACACACACACAGACACACGTACACACACATTCTCTTTCACTCCCACATTTTCTCTAAAACCCACATGCTGATGATCATTAAAAGTTAAGAAATTAATCCTTACTCTTTTAGTCATTCTGGGGCTGGGGAAAGCAGGGAAGAAAAAGAGAAGAAAGTCAAAGAAAGCAAGTAAGAGCAGGACAAAAAGTAGAAGCAGTAAGGAGGAGAAAGAAAGAAATGCTGAGTAACGTGTTAGTGTGTGTGAGAGGTTCGAGGAAGCTGTGGAAGAGTGAGTTCTAAGAGGGGGGTCACTGCCCTGTCAGCTGTCTCTCAGCTCTTCAGTTGAGCCCTGGCATCATCCCTACCACGGGGGCAAAATGCTGACATAAACCACGTGCCCAGCAAACATGTCCTTATACAAACTTCTTGCAGACCCACGCAGAGGATCTGGCTTTTATATGACCTGCTCCTTCTTCCACTTCAAAGAATGCCAGCCAAAGGGGAGTGAGTGTATTTGGATTAAAAATACGAAAGAAAGAGAACAGAGACACACACACAAGACCCATAACTGACCTTTCTCTTACTTTTTTTCTTTCTAACTTTATTAAGGGGTTTTAAGAAATTTTTAGCTGAATATGTATTAATAAAGCATAAAAACTGGTAAAAGTTGCTGTTGAGTTGATTCCAGCTCATAGCAACCCTATAGGACAGAGTAGAACTGTCCCACAGAGTAGAACTGTCCCATAGGGTTTCCAGTGGCCGGTTGATTCGAACTGCTGACCTTTTGGTTAGCAGTCTAACACTTAAGGACTCTGCCACCAGGGCTCCATAGTAAAGCATAAAAAAAAGCTGTATTTAAATTTTCCCTTCTCATTTGGCACCATGTGGACTGGAGATTAGGATTACACAAAAGGGATTCAGACGTAAAGATCAGAGTCTATACATCCAGGGGAGGAATGGCAAGCAGTCTCCCCAGGAGGTCTGTTCTTGTAACACTTCCAGTGTTATAACTCACCCTTCTGAGGTTTAGGGACGTAGCCAAAGTAGCCAAAGCTGAGGTGTTGATAAAACCTCAACCCCTTTCAAGGCTCCCTCTGCTGCGTCTGCACAGTCCTTCTAGCCTGAATCACCAGCCACCACTTTGAGACCATGGCTTCAGAGACGGCCATACCCACAGACACATCTTTCTCTGTGTCTGACACAGCCTCTGCCAACTTGTGGTGAGGACTTGGATGCCAAACACAACCAATTAGAGAAGTCCCCGTGCTGTGGTGTTTGTGTGTGGGAGTATATTCCCTGGATGCCACCAGAGCTGGGGTTAGACACCCCTTGGGCTTCCCAGGACAAGGAAAGGAGTCTTCCTGGAGCTGGCATGCACTTGTGTGCATTATCCTCCCCTTCACCCAGTATCTACAACTGTATCTTTCAGACTTGTTGTGTTTAGAGGAGAACTGCTCCATAGGGTTTTCAAGGCTGTGACCTTTTGGAAACAGATGGCCAGGCCTATCTTCTGAGGTACCTTTTGGTGGGCTTGAACTGCCAACCTTTGAACTAGTAGTCAAGCTCTTAACTGCTTCACCACCCAGGGACTCTGCCCAATATCTACAACTTGCGGAGTGAGGTCGGTGAAGCCACTAGTCACCAAGAAGCGTTGGCCGTCCTCAGGCATCCACTAATCTCACAGTAGAATTTATTTAATCTGTTAGATGCCACATCTGCAGCGAGTCTGGAACAAAACGAAAGAAAATGAGTAAGTAGAAACAAACAGCAAACAAAATTAAATAACTTGAAAACTGCCCCCAAATTAGATGGGAAATATTTATTGAAGTTCATCCCTCTAAAATATCGATTGAAACTATTTCTTCTTTTCCAATTCCATGGCCTTTTGATCACCTCTCACCTGGATTCTGGGAAAATCTTCTCCAGTGGTCTATGTTCCTCTAATCTGTCTTCCAAATGATCAAGTCATCTTTGTGAAAACAAACATCTAATTATAGTTCTTACCTTTTAAATGACTGGGTATTATAGTGGTGATAGTAGTATTTTCTGTTTGTTTTGTTTTGCCTGTTGTTGCTTTCTAATTATATTATGATATAGTGAGCAAGTATGGGGTATGTTGTATCAGTATTTTGAAATTTGTTGAGCTTTATTTATAGCCTAGAAGATAATCTACTGTATTCGAAAAGATTGTGTATTCTCTGTTTGGTACCTAAATTTTCATATATTTATGAAATCAAGATTGCTAATTGGGCGTTCGAGACCTATATAGCGTACTTACTTTTGACTAAATGATTCATTGGTTTCTGGAAAAAAAAAAAAAAAGTATGTTAAAATTTCCCACCAAAGCTAGTATTTTCAATATATTAAGGTAGTTTAATCAATTGAAGATCACAAAGCCATATTGTTAGAAGTATAAAAGTTCTTGAAAATTATATTCTTGTTGGGTAGGTCCTTTCAAATATTTTTCCTTGAATTTTATCTTAAATGGCATTGATATTTACCTGATGTATCTTTTTTCTCCCTTAAATATTGAATATTCCAAGGTCAGACGCTCTTTATAAGTGACAGCCATAAAGTACCTCTATTTTTTTTACTCAGTAGCTTAATTTAATGACCTCAATTTAATAACTCTTTTATTAAATGAGTTTAAGCCATTCACATTCATTACAATATTTTAAATTTGGATACACTTCTGCCACCTTATTCTCTGAAGGTTGTGGTTTTTTTCTAATTGTTATTTTTTCAGAGTTTCGTTTGGTTGATTAACATCTATGCATTCCAGTTTTACTCTATTCATTTAAAAGTTTTATTTTCCATTTTTATATTCTATTGTCTCACTGTAATTTTATGCACACCTACTTAAATTTATTTTCTAACATCAGTATCTGTACTCTTTTCTGATAAAAAGACTTGTAGAATGATTCTGTTTTTTCACTCTTATTTTCTCATCCCACCCCACTAAATCCTCATTGATATATTCTGAAAATTTACTTCCATATTTTTTTTTAATGAATGCTTATTAAAACTAGCGTTATTTTCCTAACATCTGTGCTCACCTTTGGTTTTTCTATCTCATTATTTCCTCTTGGATCCATGTTTCTTTTTCTGGTGTATGTCTTCTTATAATTCTTTTAGAACGTTTACAGGAGCTAAACTGTCTTACTTCTCATATATAGTAAACTGTCTTCCTTTCAAATTCATGCTTGAATAATAGCACTATTCATACAAATGTAAAACCCACCCACAACTAAAAGAAATTCAGCATTTTAAGATTTTCGTACTGTATTCTTACATCCAATGTTGATGATGAGAATTCTTATGTCAGTCTGACTTCTTTTCAAATGTAGGTAGTCTTTACATTTTTTGTACTCTGGTACCCTTTAGGGTTTTGTTTTGTTTTTCATGATTCTTGATATTCTAAAATTTTACTACCATATATCTATATGAAATAGTAAAGGTTGATAAATAATCAAAAATGCTAAACATTTGGATGTTTTATATTAGGTAGAAAAACTATCTGGATAACTAACTATTTATTGGATTTTGTTTCAGGTACAAGATAAAAAGGCACAGAGTAACCAAGCTCTGATTCCAGCTTTGCACTAATAGGCATGTAAATTTTGTCTGTTTTTAAAACCTCTCTGGGCATCACTTTCCTCATATATGAAATGAGGAGGTTATAAAAAGTATCCCTAAGATCCTTTTTTGATCATAAAATGGTGTCCTAGGAATTCTGAGTCTGTAGGGATTTGAAGAAATTTTATGTAGTTCTTTCTTCTTGCTCTAGACAATACCAAACCTAAACTATCCCCATACTACTACTTTTTCAGGTTACTCCCTTTAAAAGGTTTCTAGAAATCTAACATCTCTTAACTCCTTCTCTAATATCCCTTTTCCTTGAAGGCACCCTTTTTTTTTTTTTTTTTTTTAAAGTATCATATTAAAAATCAGGAGAATACATATGTATAGGAATGTTGCTAGATGTTTCTTTAAATCTTAGAGCTGAGGTAGAAAGGAGTACATACAGTCATTGGATTAAAGAAAAATTCTATATGAAATGTTTCATATATTTCAACCTTTGCCAAGAGGGTTCTTAAGTATTCACAAAAGGAATTCTAGGAAGCCAAAAGATTTCTTCCTCCAAATAGGCATAGGAACCCTCTGAATTAAAGCTTCCGACCTCTGGGTAGCAGGCTGTTGCTGATTAAAAACAACTGGAACATGTGCTATGGAACATAAGTCTGCCTGATTTATGGCTTGGAAAATTAAGTTACTATTACTTATGGGGCTTGGAAGCAAAGACCCAATGCAATAGCTAATTGAGAGTAAGGAAGGAGTATATGCTAAAATTGGGAAAATATATTTTAGAGAATGGCTGAGTGAAGACATCAGGGTATGTAATTAAATGGCCTTTTAAAAAAAAAAAATCACACTCCCAACAACCTCTTGTATAAATGATCAAAAATTGGAATGTGTTGGTTTTATTAACTGGTCTTCCGCCATTAGCTCCATCAAGCTGGGCACTGAGTTAATCTTCACTGTTGACTGGCTCTAGTGAACATATTAAAACTTCCATTACCAGGTGTCTTATAATAATGGAGCATTAGCTGGGGAGAAAAATTTGTAGTACTTCTCCAATAATTAGGGACAATTTAAAATGTAATAATTACTGGTTTTTGCTAAGTTACACAGACATCTTCCAGGTTCTTTATAGTCATAAAGGTGTGTTTTGATGAGCTGTCTGCCAAGTACTATTCAACTCTAGGAAGGAGTTTTATTTTCACAGGAGCTAGCATTCAGGAAGTTCTGCTTATGAAAGGTCAAATGTTGGAAGATGTGTGAGGGACTAAAACTCTGCGTGGTACCCTTACCAGCTCCCATTCCAGCACAAATCCAATTTCCAAGCAGTTTAGAGAGTTGCAGAGTAAAGAAGCAAGAGATTAGTTATTTCTTAGCTTTGGGCTGTGACTACATGAGTGATAAAATGGATGACATATGTAGAGACTTTATATTTTTTATTGGACAACCAAACATTCTAGGCTGATTGATGCAATTTGTTAGAATAACTACTAAATATTTTTGAAATTGAAAGATGATGCTGCCTAATAATAATGAAGACTGCTTTTATTATCATTGAACTTGATTACTGAGGATGTATGTACATATTCTCATTGAAACCCAAAGAAGAGCTGTTTTAGAGATGTAGGGTTATTTTACTAGTTGAGACACTAGAAGAACATTTCCCCTACCTACTCTCACTTTTTGAGTTTTAATACACTTTACTCTACAGTAGTTTTTCTTAGCTGGGGATGATGTTTCCATCCAGGGGGCAGTTGGCAATGTTTGGAGACATTTTTGGTTGTCACAGCTGGAATAGAGGATTGCTACTGGCATCTGGAGGGTAGAGGCCAGGCATGCTACTAAGCATCCTACAATCCGCAGGACAACTACTGCAACAAAGACTTATCCAGCCCAAAATATCAATTCTGCTGAGGCTGAGAAATCCTTCTCTAAAGATACCGTTAACTATTCACTATGTTGCTCACTGACTCAATAAATGATAATCTGTGGACACCTAATGCAAACTGAGATGATTATTATTATTGCTTGAAACCTGCTCAAGGTATGAAAATTCAGTTTGCACATAATTTTTTCAGTTGCATGTTCGTTGTTTAAAATGAGATATAGCTGCACAGATTTAAACCAAACTGACAACAGAAAAGAAAATTCAGTGATTAAACCGTCCAGAAATGAAGTACCTTTTTGATACCTGGCATGGCATTTTGCCCACCCTAGGGTTTAGGGACTCAGTATAGGGTCACTATGAGTCGGAATCAACTCAAAAGCAACGGGTTTGGTTTGCTTTAGGAACTCAATGGAGCACTGGTGGCGCAGTGGTTAAGAGCTCAGCTGCTAACCGAAAGGTCAGCCCAAACTCACCAGCTATTCTGTGGGAGAACGATGTAGCAGTCTGTTTCCATAGACATTACAGCCTTAGAAACCCTAAGGGGCAGTTCTACTCTGTCCTATAGGGCCACTGTGAGTTGGAATTGACTGCACGGCAAAGGGTTTGTTTGTTGGTTTGTTTGTTTGTTTGTTTGTTTTTAGGAACTCAATGAATACCTGTTGGATGGATTTTCTAAAAGGTGGATTAGTTATTTAAAACATTAAGGATAAAACCTCTCGAGAATTTCTATAATTTCTTTTTAACAAAGATCTGTAATTCCTACCAGGAAAAGAATTCCTTCCTAAATAAGCTAAATTCTCATTGCTCTTTAATTTAAAATAAATAATATATATTTTTTCAATGTTTGGTTTTGAGGTTGTGGGCTTGGTTGAAATACAAGACATTTTCATGGCATGTTTAGTCACCAGTTTGGCTTTATTTTGACACATTGACACTGTCATTTGACACATTGACAGCTTCTGGATAAGGAATATTGACATGACCTTCAGAGGAGCATTCCACTATGGCTTCCCCAACCCCAAGCTACCCTGTTGCTTGGGACCCAGTTTTCTCTATCAATCTCTAGCAAGAATAAAGTCTTAACTTTAGTTCACTAGCCTGAGGTAAAAAAGATGTTTCACACGCGCTAATTATGGGATGGCAGGTGACCCATCTGACCCCTAGATGGAAAGCACATGGTTAATGAATTGTTTGGTCACACTTCCTGCCACTCTGATTCAGAGATGCTCACACTTCAACTGTTCGTCCCCAGGTCTCTAGCCTTCAGGGTGTTCTGGTCTCGAATTTGAAGAAGGGCAGAGAAGAAAGGGAAGCCAGAGAAACAGTGAATGACAGAGAGAGACCAAGAGCCAGAGACAGATTCTCAGGAAAAAAAGTAAACATAAATACAAAGAGTGGAATGTTGTTACTAAGCAATGAGATATTAACTATATCTGGATGTGTGTCAATAAACATATGTAAAAACCATATTTCACACTCTCTTGGGGCCCTAGTGGCACAGTGGTTAAGAGCTCGGCTGCTAACTAAAAGGTTGGCATTTTGAATCCACCAGCTGCTCCTTGGAAACCCTATGGGGCAGTTCTACTCTGTCCTATAGGGTCTTTACGGATTGGAATCGACTCAGTGGCAACAGGTTTGGTTTTTTGTTTGTTTTGGTCATTTTACTTAAACCATTGATTCCGGATTAACATAACTTTCCTTTATTATAAAGGACAAGAAAATATTAAAAAAATAAAGAGGAAATATTAGGATATTTAAGTTGGAAATGGAAGTTAAAGATATAACAAAATTTCTTTTTCAATATATAATATAGTGTTAATGTATATCCTTTTCTATGACATGGTATATATATATCTACTAACATTGATATATATTTTATATATATATATCTACACACACACACTAACTTTTCATTCTACAGGCAATGATAATAGTAATAGCTTACATCTGGCGTCTTAGCTATATTTGGAAACAAATTAATGGCTGTCCAATGAAAATTAAGTGTAAGCTAAAGATGGAAAATAACTATATAAAGAAACATGTATCATGAAAACTCAGAGAAATTTTAAAGAGCGATTTCACAAAAACAGTTAAGCTAACTTCATTTGTGACCCATGTCATGGTGTGCTTAAAAGGTTCAATGGGCATTCATATTTATCAAAAATAAGTCAAGAACTTAACCAGATTGATGATGTGAGATGCTAAGTTGAGTGACAAATAAGAAGTCCAACTTGATATCTACTTGTTTCAGTAAGTTTAGCCACATGAAATCACTGAGTTTATAGGTCAACCATAAATATCAACAATTTTACAACAATTTTAGTTAACAGCATCATGTGTAAAAACAAAATGAAATAAAATTACTTAACAGAAAATTTTAAATCATTCCCCTTGCTTCTCAAATTACATGTGAAACAGAATCTTCCAAGTTAAATTCTGTCTTCCCTTACCCTTGGCGTAGGATGATGTCTTAAATATAATGTCTTCATTATCACACATCAAAAATGAACTTCATTTCCAGAAAAAAATCAATCATTTCTGAATACGTTGGAATAGCGTAGGGAGTGGGCAGGAAACTCCACAGCCATAGCTGGGCAAAGGAGTGGAACAGGGCGAAGGAAAGCTAGGAACAGCCAACACTTACATACCCGCCCCACTGCTTTTGAGTGGATTCCAACTCGTTACGGCCCTATAGGACGGAGTAAAACTCCCTCATAGGGTTTCCAAGGAGTGACTCATAGACTCGAACTGCCGACCTTTTGGTTAGCAGCTGAGCTCTTAACCACTGTGCTTAGGCTTTGTTCTAACTTCTTGTAAAAATGGTGTGGGGGTGGTGTCTGACCTCCTCTAGCTTCACAAGGGGGAAGGAGAATCAAGATCAACAGCCCAAGGCTGATTCCTATGAGGCATGAGGCTGAGGTCAGACATGCCTTCTCTCTCCACCATCTTTACCAATTCTGACACCAGCTGTCCCTCCCACGGCACTCTTGACTTCTGTGCTGGACTTGATAATTCATTGCAGTGGCCACACAGAACTCACAGACAATGCTCACGATTATGGGGCTTATTAGGGAATTAACAGGTTACAATTCAGGTTCAGGAACACTCAGGACACAGTTCTTCCATCAGGGCAGCCTCTCCCCACCCATGCTGGCAGGCACACCTCTCTCTGGCCCTAGGCCTCTGCCCAAAGGCACTTAGATCTCTCGCTCCATGGGCCGGGAACCCCACTGGGCAGTTTCCTGCCAGTCTTTCCTGCCTCCTTCAGGATTACAACTTGCTCTCTGTTTATTTCTCTCTCTTTCTTTCTCAGTCTCCTGGTTCCAGGAGCTTCTTAGCACAGGAAAGGACAGGCTTTCCGCTCCTGGCTCTTCTTCCTTGGTACTGGAAGGATCCTCTCCTTCTTGCCTCTGGGGTAGCTCATTTCAAGCCCAAGAGGATGGCAAAACTGACCAACCCCCTTGGTGGGCCACAATTACCTTATTTGCACAGTCCCACTTAATCACTTGGGTGGGAGGTGCAAGATCATGGCTAGAAAGTCCACACAAAAGCAATCAATTGCACCGCACTTCTTGACATAAATTTATTCATTCATATCTCACAACAGCCCAGTGAGGTGAGATTATTATTAGCCCATTTTATAGATGCAGAAACAGAGGCACAGGCAGGTTAAGTACCTCACCCGTGATCACACACTTAATGGATGTTGAGACAGTCTTGCCTCGGAGCTCATGAACTCAACCTAGACACTATACTACATCCCCAAACAGCACTCTGTTCTCCTTCTATATTCCCCTTCCTCTGCTTTCTGTTTCTTTATGAGGCTTACCCCCACTGGACAAGTAAATGCACATGGACTCACATATTTATTTTTAGTCTTTTTCACTAGTATGTTAGGTTTCTGGCAGCACAAACTCTGTCTCTTTTAATAAGACATCCTCTAGGTCCAGACAAGGGGGATACGAAATAAATACTTGTTGGAATAAATTATTGCATGAATTAATGAATTTTTGGTGTCCTCTACCCTGGACCGAGAAGATTCAAAGCATCTAGTCATCAAATCTCAAAATGATATCCCAACCAAAGGCCAGACAGAATATAAGGGATTAGTTTCAAGCTTGAGAACATTCTCGGGGGCAGCCTTTGGGGTGGGGCTCAGGAGAGCACATTTTATGCCCTACCTAGGGGAGAGGACATGGTACGAAGCCAGCTGGGCCAAAAATATGTGCCTTTCCTGTGGGTATCCATGGGCCCTTCCCACCACCACCACCGCCATGACTGCAACTAGCTTTGTAGCTGCTGTCCAGCAAGCTGGTGCACTAAGCTATCCATACTCTTCCTACGATGCAACTCCCAGAGCATTGACCAGGGCTCAGGCTTGACCCTGCAGCCCCAGATCAAAAACTTGCCCCATGAAATCCAAGTGACCCAAGAAGAATTGAGCTAGTGCTTGGGTCCTCATTAGCACCAAAATGTGGCCAAACTAGCAAAAAACAGGTGAAGACATGCTGGAGAGGTCCCACTGTGGAAAGGAAAGGCGGAGCCAGGGAAAGGATTGGGTATTGGATGTGAAATGTTTCCATGAGTTTCAAGGGGAACAGTTCAAACACATTTACACTTTTCTGGATAATGATTTCCACCACTTACTGAAGCTACAGAAAAAGAAAACAAAATCGATGTTAGACAAAATAGGACGGAGGGCATTTTCCTTTCCCTTTGTTTTATATGAAGTAAAACACAAGCAATCACAGTCTAAATCTAAGCAGTTAATACAAAACGGGACAGAGGCTCAGGTACACACATGCCTACAGTGTTCATGTAGGAGGAAACGGGACCAGACTTTGGGTATTGCAGCCCACTTTCTCACAGCCCTTTAATCCAAAGAGAGCAAATATTCCAGTTGGAAACTTCCTTATCCCTCTCTTGGTTCAAAGTATGGAAGCCTCTATGTGTGTGTGCACCCACACATGGGCAAATATGGGAGGTCAGATGTATTAAGTGTAGGGTCTGTATGTGGTTCCTTAAATGTAGGTGTTGTTAGCTGCCATTACACTGATTCCAACTCATGATGACTTTATGTACAACAGAATAAAATGTTGCCTGGTTCTGTGTTACCCTTACAATCACCAGCATGTTCGAGTCCATCACTGTGACTACTGTGCCAGTCCATCTCACCAAGGGCTTCCCACACCCACACTGGCCCTATACTTTGCAAATACAATGTCCTCCTCCAGCGATTACTCCCGCCTGATGATGTGTCCAAAGCAAGTGAGTCAGACAATATTCTGTGGTGATCTCTAAGATCTTCATTAGCTAATTTTTAGGAGTAGATCTCCAGGCCTTTCTTCTGCCTTAGTCTGGAAGCTCCCCTGAAACCTGTCCACAAGGGGTAACCCTCCTGGTATTTGAAACACTGGCAGCATAGCTTCCAGCACCACAGTAACATACAAGCCACCAGAGTACAACAAATTGACAGATTGGTGGTGGTTAGTTCCTTAATGCCTCCCTGGTAGTAAAAAAAAGTTGAGGAAATCATGAAAATTGGTACAAGGCAGGGCAGCGTCTAAAGTTCACCCCTCCATCCATACATCGAACCATTCAGCAAACATCCACTGAGCCCATGTTAGGTACCGGGGAAGCTCATCCTACACACCTAGGATCCAAAGATGACTTAGGCATAGTCCATGACCTCAAAAGTTTACAGTAAAATGGGAGGAAACAGACCAGTTAAGAATTATAACCAAGTCTGCTAAGCACTGCAATAAAAGTAAACATGAGATTGTATGGGAACACAAAGAAAAGGGCAAGGCTGCTTATGCGGAACTTGAAAGCTGGCAGCTTTAGAGCCAAAGGGGGTATGACACTTGTCTGACTTGGACGTGACTATATGTATATAATTTGAATTTGAAGACATTCAGACAGAGTATGAACTCTACAGTTTGCACAGTCCCCACCCTGCCCAATGTACCTACCCTCATCTTTTTGAGTGCGTCAGTGCTGATCTCTAAGGGGATTGGCTGAGTCCACCAGAGAATAAAGTAGTTATATCTCATCTGTTTGAGTCTTGACTAGACATTAACCACACTGGGGTAGGGAAGGGACTTCAGGAAAGTGAACCACCTGTGAAATTGCATTGAGGCTTAAATATGAGTAACTTCTGAAGAAATTACAAGAAGTTCAGGATTTCTGAGGAGAGATGATGAAAAAAATGGAATGACTTTTTAAATTAATCATTTTCCCCTTTTTCATGCCTATTGGTTATGGATATCAAACAATGTGTGTTTTGTTTTGTTTTGCTTGTTTGTATGTATGTTTTGTTTAGTATAAGGTCTCTATTAGGGTTACCAGGTAAAATAAAGATCACCTGGTTAAATCTGAATTTCTTATAAGCAACGAATTTTTTTTTTTAATATAAGTATGCCTGAAATGTTGCATGGGACAAACTTGTACTAAAAAAAAAAAAGGAAATGTTTGCTTAAAATTTAAAGTTAACTGAATGTCTTGTATTTTCATTCGCTAAATCTGGCAACCTGGTAAGTGCATCCTTGGACACCCCCTCAGAACCTTCCGTTTTCCATCATGTAGCTTGTGATTTGACATTCAGACTTTCAAAATGCCTTGAGGAGTTCTGGTGAGTACGCAGTCACTTCTTGCAGCCCACGCATCTCTTCCTGTTTAGTACATAACTTCTTTTCCACCCTCTGATATCACCCCTCATTTTCACCCCACTCCCTGTCCTTGGGCCACTCTCCCAGCCATCCTGACATCAGGGTAGGGAGGAGAATGGGTGGTTGGACAGGTGGCCCTGAGAATTTTGAGGCTGAGTGGGAGAGAGTAGGCAGATACAGAGAGAGTGAACTGTCAACAAAGTGTCAGCAGCCTGCTAGTGAACACTCAATAATGTCACGTCATCACTTTAAAACAAAGGAGAAGTGTGTGTCCCGGACCAAGCAAATGCCATCCATGTTCAAGCCTATCAATGGTCCCGTACAAATGAAAGCTGATGGAGGAGCCCATTCTTCTTGATGCAACTCACTCACAGCACAGATGAGGTGGCACTTTTGGACACATTTTGCCCAAGTACAAGCACGTTATTCCTTACAAGCTGCCATTACCAACACCACAACCGTTGGCTGCAATGTTCCCAGACGACACCAGTTGACACAGTTGACATCTTCTCAACAACCATTTTCCATCTTCTTTTTAATCCAGACACTGATCCCTGAATTAGTGTCATATGAGCTGTCTTCACAAAAGAGCAAGAAGACACTCTGAGATCACCAGAGGCATTCTGACTTGCCTTTCCAGTGCAGAATTAAAATTTTAATCTGATTTGACACAGTTACTTGGAGAAGCTTCGGACTTGTCATGAGGCAGATGATTAAAGCGGAAGTAAGGGATTTGGGCCTGTCTTTGTGAAGAAGAATTTTGAAAAAGAGGAATTTGGGGGCTGCTTTGTTTCTGCTTTTACATATCCCACATAGGAAAATTGTACTATAGACACTTGGCAACGTACTTTCCTCAAATAGCCAAACTGGGCATGGAAAAAAAAAAAAAGTAGACGATAAAAGCAATAACAGAGCCCTCGTCACCAAGTTATTAGTGAGTATACAGTATGTACTGTTTTTATTTATTTTTTGCCTTTGTCACCTGCTAACTTGGCTAAGGACTTACAGAAAGTAGAGAAATGGAATTATTTTTATTTCTTTTAATCCAAGAGTCCTTATAAGTAATAATTTTTGTTGTTATTTGCTGTCCAGTTGCTCTGACTCATGGCTACCACCTGTATAACAGAACAAAACATTGCCCTGTCCTATGCCATCCTCACGATAGTTGGTATGTTTGAGTCCATTGTTGAGCCGATGTGTCAGTCCATCTCACTGAGCATTTTCCTCATTTTCGCTGACCTCTACTTTATCAAACAGGATGTCCTTTTCTAGCACTTGGTCTTTTCTGATGACATGTCCAATGTAAGGGAGCCGAAGTCTCGCCATCCTCCCTTCTAAGGAGCATTCTGATTGTATTTCTTCTAAGACCAATTTGCTCGTTCTTCTGGCAGGCCATGGTATATTCAATAAGTAAATCATGGTCGAAGCTGTATTATGGACAGTAGGCACAGCTTGAAGAATGTACCATAAGAAAACACAGTGTATGTTCTGTGATTCATTTTAAGATCCACGTGATCTAATTCAATTTTTATTTATTTTAAGTAAGAAACCACCCACGCTAATCAATCTCCTAAAGGCCAACTCAGATGGCATAGTTTGCTAGTTTGGTGAAACCTCTGCTACTGAGGGTGGTTAGGTGTGTGTATCTTCCGATTATGACACCGAGAGCAGCTTGCCTATAGTGGCACCTATCCCAGAGTAATGCGTGCCTGTCTGTGTATAATTCCGTGTTTTCCAATAGCTTTCATTTGTTGTTATGTATTCTCGCATATTCCCTCTTTTCTCCTCAGGTACTTCAGGAGGATTATTAGGTAAGAACAAGATCCTTACTCAAATAAGAACAGTGTTCACCACTTGTGGCATCTGCATAAATTTTTGCCCCAATCCCAACAAAACAACAAAGGCTCAAGGATCAGCAAATTACATTCATTCCTTCCACCACCTAGCAATCCTGGGGAACCAGAATGTTACATGTGAGGGACAACTGTTCTCCCATGAGATGCCAATGTAGAACTTGTTTCTTAAGGGGAGAGCCAGTAGTTTTGTGAAAATCATGCAGGGCATGGAATGGGGTAGGTGTGGCATTCCCTGAAGTCCTGGAGTCATAGGGCTGTCTTTGTAGACTCCCCACTCTTTGTCTGAGCACTTCATTATGACCCCTGCTGAAAAAGCAGCACAGACCAACAGAGAGCTGTTGTTCTACCCTGGATCCAGAGACTTCCTGGCCAGTTGTGCCACCAACCTGCGTTGTGACCATGGGAACTCATAAAGTGTTGACACCATTTCGCCATCTATAAAATAGAACTAATTATATCTGCTCCTCCCAATCACAGAAGGTTGAATGAAGGGCAAAATGTGGATATCATCAATTTAAAAGGATTGAAAAGTTTAAAACAATACAGTTTAGGCATTATCATCATAGTTGTTGTCATTATTCTGATGACGGTATCAACATCCACTCACTTTGCCAGTGCACAACTATCATGTAATTCCCTACACACATGCCCCCATCTCATTATGCACCAGGCATGCTCCCACTTTAGGGCCTTTGCACTGACTGTTCCCTCTGCCAGGAATGTTCTTTCGTCCTATAGCATGTGGCTAGCTTTCCCACCTTCTTCAAGACCTGTTCCAACTATTATATTTGAATTTCAACCCACCCTTTCACCCCCGGCATTCCTGATACTCTGTGTGATACTACATATTTTTCCATAAAACTTATTGCTTCCAACACACTATAAAATCTGTTATGCCTAATAAATTATGATTGAAGTAATATATTAAATTGATGTAATTAAATATACCATGTATCATGTTTGTGATCTACTGCTTGTCTCCATTTTACAAGGGCAGAGATGTCTGTTGGTTTTGCTTATTAAAATATCCCAAGCTTATGAGGGCAGTGCCTGGCACAAGGTAAACATTCAATGAATATTTATTAAATTAAGTAATTCATTAGAAATAAACCTGTAGACATCCATTGAAACCAACTGTATAAAGTATATGTTCCTTAGCCTGGAATCCAAGGCCATCCACTATCTAGTCTAATCTCCCTTTTCAGTGTTATCTTCTTTTTTTATTTTCCCTTTTCAGTAAGCACATATTCCAATTAATCTGGGTTGTCCACAATTGTCCACAATTGCCCCCAATTGCCCCATAGATTTGTATAAAATTTCCTAATTCTGTTTCTTTTGCTTAGGATGCCCCCTGAAGTGTTCTCACTTCATATTGAATTTATCCTTCAAGTTCAAATGCTTTTTCCCCTATGAAGCCCTTCCTGATTTTCAAACAAGGACATAACATTTCCTTACTCCTAACTCTATTAGCATGAAATTTATACCTCTTCTAAAACCCAAACCAAACCAAACCCATTGCCATCAAGTTCATTCTGACTCAAAGCAGCCCTACTGGACAGAGGAGAACTGTCCCATAGGTTTCCAAGGAGCAGCTGGTGGATTCAAACTGCCGACCTTCTGGTGAGCAATGGAGCTCTTAACCACTGTGCCACTGGGGGTCCATACCTCTCATATGGCCCTTATATTTTACATTGTATTATAATTCATAGGTGCCTATCTTCAAACTCCTTTGAAGAACCTTTTAACACACTCAAGGAGCTTTGAGCTATGAGTTCCTTAAAGACACTCAGTCCAATCCATGTTTGTAGCTCTAGCATAACTTTACATCTAATTGGCTCTCAAAAATTGTTACATGAACCATGTTTCCTAGTAGTGTCATATAATGAAGATTGTCTTGACTCCCTGATTCCCTTCTCTTTTGGCCACTTATCAAATCAACAAGGTCCCTTTGAATTCTTCTCAGTTTCATTCCTTATCCATTTTCCTTTTGCCTGAATTTACTCCCCTAAGAATCCTTTCCCAGTTGAGGAAAAATGTGCTCTTCTATTGCTTCTTGCCAATGAGAATAAACTAAGACTTTATGCCACTTGGCAACAACTGAGCACCCTCGTAGCTTTCTATGAAGGCAAATTTTGTGTAAACGGGTTCTTGTCGTAGCAAATAGGGTGTGATCAAAAATTAAGAAAATTTCTACCTGAAAAGAAGTGGCAACCAACTATTCTAAGAAATGACTTAGCATCTATCTGTTTTCAGTACATCTTGACTTAGAAGGACACGATGCCCTTGACAGTCTATGCTTCTAGCTGTTGGATCCCTAATGATATTTCTAAACCACTAGCACTGTACATTTCAGTAAAAAAAAAAAAAAAGTAAACTACTGTGACCTAGTACAGAATTTCACTTGAGAAATGAGTTGAAAGAACTCTTGAAATTTGTGTTAGGAGATCAGCACTATGAATGCTGTGAACCTGGAAACAAAGAATTCTCAATTTTTTAGAAGATGACTGACCTTTACAATACTGGTTAAAGATCTAAAACTAGAAGCTTTTTCCTCAACTAAGTTCTCAACTTAGCATTTGTGAACAAAACTGTACCTGTGACTCCCAAATTTCTGTTACTGAAAAGAACACACTGCCCATCAGTAAGAATGAGTAGCGTTAGCCTGGCTTATTGGTACTATGAATGAATGAATGGATAAAAGCAGATCATTTGCTATTATCAAGCAAAGATGCCATCAAGCCTCTCTCTCTGAGAAAAAAAGAATGGCCAAGCTTGGAAACGAAAAAAAAAAAAAAATCAGACTTGTTTAAGAACAGAGGGAGTGTTTTTAGGAAAAAGAGATCCGGATTAGGTCAGGTCTAGCCCTGTTTCTAGTAGGTATTTTCTATGCGAATTGGGGTGACTTGCCACAATGTCGTCCTTGGGCTTCAGCGTCCTTGTCTGTGAGGACAAAGGGCAAATTAAACAATAACCATCCTTGAGGCAGGGGCTAAGTTATGACCTTTCGAAAACTCAAACTTCTCCATGAATTTGGATTACATTTCAAACTTTCCTTTAGTTCTTGAAAGCCCCATTGTATATTTTAAGGGATACTTAAATTAGACAGAGAACAAAAGCCAGGAACACATAGCATAGCACTGTGCAATGACTGGAAAAACGGTCTCAGGATGCACAATTACTATGAGGAACCAACCATGACTATGGGTAAAACCAGTTGCCATCAAGTCAATTCCAACTCATGGCAGCCCCATGTATGTCAGAGTGCTCCACAGGGTTTTCAGTGGCTGATTTTTTCAGAAGTAGATACCCAGACTTTTTCTTCTGAGGTGCCTCTGGGTGGTCTCAGCCTCCAACCTTTTGGTTAGCAGTCAACCACGTTCACTGTTTGCACTACCCAGGGATCCATGACTGCGCTCTAGCTCTCTCAGTATGTCCCACCTGCTGAGGTAGAGATGCTAGGCCATTCATCAGAAAGTCTTATGATGATGACAGTAAACACCTACAAGACATTGTGATGGTGAAATAACATCAGTGAAGCAAACACATTCCCTTGGGTCACACTATGTCACTCCCCAGCTATCTTATAAGGCATAACATATAAAAGCCAATAACCTTGAAGATGTTTTGAAACCAAGGTTAAGTTCACTCCATAAAAATGAAGGAAAGAAGGACACTGAATACTTGTTCACAAATTACTAGACATTCGTCCTGTATTGTTTAAGCACTCTTGTCCTAATGAACCCAATATTCTATGAATTTATTCCAAATAAAGAAATCTCCTGAGTACCTTCACAGCAAATTTCAGGAGATACTGATATAGGCATTGCCTAACAGCTGCTAGTAAAACCTGCCAGTTGCCATTCCTGAGTGGCTGAGCATCCACTGGCTGTAGAAAGAAGACCACATCACCCAAGCAGCCTGTCCAACAGGAAAAGACCAAACACTGGTCAAATCATAATGAAGTCTGTCTGTTTAGGGAATTATATACCAATGTGGTATTTTCTTTTTCCCATTCCACTTGCTAAATATCATCAAGCTCTAAGTATCAAAGCAAATCAAAGTATTAAGAATTGACCCACTAAAGTTTTCAAAAACATGGCAACCCAAAGAATCTCGTTAAGTTTGAGATCTACTAATCAAATTCTGCTATCTAGTAAACCCCCGGCAGAGGATCATGACCAGGGTTATAGTAATAATATTAATAATCACCCACAATCCCAGGAAATCAATTATCTACTTTCTGTCTCTATAGATTGACCTTTTCTTGACATTTCAGGTCTTTTGTATATGGCTTCTTTCATTTAACATAATGTTTTTGATGTTTGTCTGTGTTGTAGCATATATTAGTACTTTGTTCTTTTTCATTGTCAAATAGCACTTTATTGTATAGGATACTCCACATTTTGTTTATCCGTTCATCAAATAGTGGATTTGGATTATCTCCACTTTTTGACTAGTATAAGTAATGGTGTTACAGCCATTCACGTATAAGTCTTTGTATCAACGTATGGTTTTATTTCTCTTGGGTAACTACCTGGGAGTGGAATTACTGGGTAATATGGTAAATTTATGTTTAATTTTGTCAGAAACTGCCAAACAATTTTGCAAAGTGGCTGTATCATTTTACATTTGCAACAGCAAAGTACGAAGCTTCTAGTTTCTCCACATTCTTGCCAACACTTGTTATTATCTGTCTTATTATACCAGCAAAGGTTTTGAAGCTTAGCTTATCTTTGAGACCACTTACATCTGGATATTCTTCTCATGGATAAGCACAAGCAGTAAAAAATGTTGTTGATAAATGACCATAAGTGTGTACAGACTTGAAGACTATTTGATATTCAATAGTCTTTTCCTCTATTACATCAGAAGTCCCCAAATTACAACCTGTCACTTGCTTCACCATCTGAAAATAAGCTATTGTTCTTCTCTCTGCCTCTAATTGTTTGATCTCTTCCAGGGTAGCCTATGTAGAAAAAGCTCAGTTCCAGCCAAGAAAAAATAACCCAGGAGTGAAAGAAGAAATGGCAAACCAGAGTTTTTCAACAGACACAACAAAATCATGTAGCCTGATGTTTCTAAAAAGGACATGGAAAGAGCACAAGACCATAGCAGGAAAATCTTGGCTGCCAAGCCCTGGCTTCCTTCTCATTTCACCAGTTACCACTGAAATAAAAAGGTTAGTTATTACTCAGTGGAAATTTTTGCCGAAGGAAAAAAAAAAGAGACGCTTATGGAATCTCTTGTTCAAATTGCAAATTACTTTACAAGTGACAATTAATTAGGACCCACAGCACATGCATAAGGCAGTGCTACCCCAAGTTGTAGCAAAGGCTTGCTGGTAACAAAGCCTTGCTGAATCTAGTTATTAATTGAGGATGTAGCATTCGGGGGAAAGTATGGGGACATGGGAGTTTCATAACAATTTTTACAGCAGATAAGGTCCACTTATGTATCCACTTTGAGGAGGGTCTTCCATTTGTTTAAGCAACTGAGAAAAGTAGCAGAACACATCTAATATGTTGCCAAATCTCATCCTCTTTGGGGGACACAGGCTAAGAGAGACTCTTCTCACTTGGTTTTGGGACATTTAATAATTGTCTTCTCACTCTTATAATACCCAACTTCTACCAACCAAAGTGGCAATCATGGCAGACTCTTTAGTTTGCAGTTAACTCCACAAATGTTCATTGGACACCAGCTATATGCCAGGCATTGCATTCCCTGGAATTGTCAGTTCAAGTTATCTTTCTCTAGTATTGTCACAGCATGAAGGTTGCTGGCAGTGGGTAGTGACGGAGTAGGTGTGGGGGAAGAAAAATGACAGAGATAAAGGAAGAAATCAAATCATGGAACCTTTAAAGTAAGAGAAGGAGCTGAACAGAGAAAACCTACCCTCCACTCCCAAGGTTTGTGACCTCATTAGTCCCTCTGTTAAACACTTTGTTAATGTTGATGACTTCCAACCTAGAGGCTCATCTTCCATCCTAGGGGTAATCTTGTCCCCCTACCCCCAAATCCAGAATTTTTCCAGGTTTGGCCAATTCCTAAGCCATCAGGCCAAGTGTTATTTTCAGCTCCAGCAGCTCCCTTGTTTTGCGAGTTCAGCACTGACAGGAAACCACACAGTCTGGGAGGACTCAGTTAGATTCCAAAAGAGCACGTACACTCAGGTGGAAGACCTTTAAGGCAGCAAAGGGCATTTCAGTTAATCACTGCTCACCATTTGGGAAGGGGCAAGTGCAGTCATTGTTTCTTCAAAAGATGAACACTATTTAGAAAATTGTATACATGTAAATACGTGAGGCCACCACCCATCCGTCAGTTTGTCGTACTGTGGGGGCTTCTGTGTTGCTATGATGTTAAAAGCTAACATGCCAGTGTTTCAAATACCAGGAGGGTCACCTATGGTGGACAGGTTTCAGTGGAGCTTCCACAGTAAGACACACTAGGAAAAAATGCCTGGTGATCTAGCTCCAAAAATTAGTCAATGAAAATCCTATGGATCACAACAGAGCATTTTCTGATGTAGTGCTGGAAGATGAGCCCCTAGGTTTGAAGGCACTCAAAATACATGGCCGCAACAATGAACTGGAATATGCCAATGATCACGATGATGGCACAGGACTGGGCAACATTTTGTTCTGTTGTACCTGGGGTTACCATGAGTCGGAGCCAACTTGATAGTAACTAACAACAGCAAATATATGAAGGGTGGGTCTCCAAGGTGTTTTACAAACCAATTTGCCCCTCTCCATGTAGATCCCCCATGGGTTTCCATTAGGACCTTGAGAAGAGCTTGGACATAGTTGTGTTTTAGGAAGATGTTTAGTTTCTATTGAAAGCACCACTGCTTAAAAACTTTGTGAGTGTGAAGGGAGAGATATACAACAGATTTTGCAGACAGGTAAAAATAACCGTCATGTACAGAGCTTTGGTGTAGAATAGAGCTGTTTTAAAATGCTCTTAAGTTCAAGATCATCATCTCCTGTCATGCCAAATAAGTCCAGCTGGTTTTACTGGCCCTATATGTGCCCACCACGGCTTTAGAAATGAAAAAGGATAAAAGGACTCATTGTATCTCCCAAAAGTATATGCAATATTTGGGACTTAGTTATTATTTGGTGTTTATCTGAAATTCATTTTATCTGACCACCATACCATTGATGTTTATTCCTCACTCATCTTTGTGCATTCAGCCAGGGACAGGTTACCCAGTAAGCAAGGTAAACACAGCCTTACTTGTGCATACTTACTAATCTGTAGTGAACAGTTTCACATCTGGTAATCCATCCCTGACAGGGTTTGTAAATTTGAAAAGAGGCTTTGGTTCTGTAGGAAGATGCTGTGGGGTTGGGAGAGAGAGAGATGCCAGCCATACCTAGAAACAGAAGGTTTGATGAGGTAGAAAAAAAAGTGAAGTTGTTCACTACAGATTAGTAAGTAAGCATAAGTAAGTTTATGCTTACCTTGCTTATTGGGTAATCCACCCCTGAATTCAGCTCTTATGGGCACTGTCGGTTTGATCTTTATGATCCCATTGGGGCCTAATCCAGGGCTGGGAACAGAGTAGATAATCTAATATAGTTCATTGGATGAATGGATGGATGGACAACTGACATAACCCAAGTCTTCATTTCTTATAAGGACTGTGTTTTGCATAAAACTTTCCAATTGAAGTTAATTGAGGAAATAAATGTCGCTGACACATTTCAGTTATATAAGTTCAACCACCCAAAAAACCCACTGTCATTGAGTGGATTCTGACTCATAGCAACCTCATAGGGTTTCCAAAGCTGTAAACTTCTATGGAAGCAGACTGCTGTATCTTTCTCCCAGGGAGCTGCTGGTAGTTTTGAACCACCAACCTTTCAGTTAGCAGCCCAGCACTTTACCCACTGCACTGCCAGGGCTCCTTACATGAGTTCAAGTCAGACTATTTAATACCGTAGTTAGTTCCTACATTGGCAGGTTGGTACCTGAATTGGGGTGAATTGTTTTCCTAGAGAAGGAATCAGGAAGCTCTTTGGAATATTTATTGATTTATTGAATGCTCACAATGTGCCAATATATATCTTATGTCAACATTTAATTCTCACAAAACCCTAAAAGGTAGGAATTTAGCTCTATTTCATTGAAGTGAAGCACAGAGAAGTTAAGTAATTTGGCCAAGGCCACACAACTATTAAGTAATAGAACTGGGATTTGAACCCAAGCAGTTTGGCTCTAAGGCTGGTCTCATAACTTCGGCTACACAGCATCTCAAATATTCATAATATAGTGACACTATGTATTCAGCTCTTGGAAAAAAGCCCTGACAACCTACTTCTGAAAAATCAGCATTGAAATCCCTGTGGAGCACAATTCTACCCTGACAAACATGGGGTTGACATGAGTCGGAAATGACCTGATGGCAATTGGAATTGGAATGTATTCAACCATTCTGACTCCATAGTTTTTGCTTCCAGAAGTAACTGAATTCTTCCTAATCTTCCATGACCCAGTCTGCTTCCTCTAATAGCCAATGCCATTCCTGAACAGACCCTGTCAGGGTTCTCTCCTCCTACAATTTGCCCATTCCCCCATATAACCGTTAGCCAAAATTGTAAATGACTTTCCAAAATGGTGGCAGCAATATCCAATAGCGAATGCCTAGTGGAAGTAATGCCATAATTTTAAGAGTATTTTTATCAAAGTAGAAAAGTAAGACCAATTAATACTATAGAAGAAGGCTTCTTTTTGAAACTTTTGCTGGTTGGGTGTGGAGGGTGGGAACTGGGATACAGATTTCTCACAGACGGGACACTTAAGTGGACAAAATTCACTTTTTAAAGATGACTCAAGTGATCTCAAGTGACTCAGAGCATCTATGTTTTGGGGAAAAAGAATATTTTTGGAAAGTTCACTAAAATCATTTCATATAGAGAACTATAAAAGTATTAGGTGTCATACTATTTTATTTGCATTCAATAGCTAATGTGTTTTTGGATATTTTTATGGATTGAATTACACCCTGCAGAAAGATATGCTGAAGTCCTAACCCCGTGCCTGTGAATGTGGTCCTATATGGAAATAGAGTCTTTGAAGATGCTACCAGTTAGGTTAACCTGAGGTCATACTGAAATACAGTGAGTCCTACTTCAGTGGTCAAAAGGTGGGCAGTTCAAATCTACCAGCCGCTCCTTGGAAACCCCATGGGGCAGTTCTACTCTGTTCTATAGGGTCACTATGAGTTGGAATCGACTTGACGGCAATGGGTTTAGATCTGGTTTTGAATCCTATACGACTGATATTCTTATAAAACAGGAGAGACACCATGTGACAATGCAGCTGCAAGCCAAAGAATGCTTGGTGCTACCAGAATTTAGAAGAAAGGCATAGACTCTTGATTCTCCCTCACAACCTCAGAAGGTATCAACACACAGCCTTGGACTCTCAGCCTCCAGATCTATGAGACAGTATATTTCCATTACTTAAATCTACGCACTGTGTGAAATTTTGCTACAGCAGCCCTTGAAGACAAAAGCAGATACCAGAGTGTTTTGTTCCCCAACCAGACTACCAATGGCTTCAAAGCTGTGCCACTCTTAACATTCTAATCACCGTCAGGATAAAAAGAAACTCTGCTCTATTTCACCACCACCACACAGACCATAGGGTGTTCTCAGAGCCAGACCCAGAGGGTTCCAGCAGACCCCACATCTGACCTCAGTGTGATATGGAGTCCAAATGTGTAGACTTCTAAAGAACCCGTGGTGGTACACTGTTAACCATTCTGTTGCTAAATGAGAGGTCAGTGGTTTGAGGCTACCAGCCATTCTGCAGGAGAAAGATGTGTCAGTCGGCTTCCACAAAGATTACAGCCTTGGAAAGCCTATGGGGCAGTTTTGCACTGTCCTACAGGGTCACTAGGAGCCCTGCTGGCATGTGGTTAAAGACTCGGTTGCTAAACAAAAGGTTGGCCACTCCTTGGAAACCCTACGGGGCAGCTCTACTCTATCCTACAGGGTTCCTATGGGTCTGAATCGACTCGAGGGCAACGGGTTTGGTTTTTGGTTTATAGGGTCAAGGTGAGTCAGAATCAACTCAACAGCAATGAGTGTGGGTACACTTCTCTGCTCGCCCCAGGTCTGTTGACCCGTGGCCTCTCATCAGGATGCAAAGCCTCATCTTCCTCAAAGCAATATATACAGCTTGTCTCCTGGGAGGGTCGGGGGAGGGGGCACGCAAGTAAAGCTCAGACAATGAGACTGCCAGATTCTGTGCCTGACATACCCTTCAAAGTCAGAAGACTCTTTGGGAACCTAATCAAAGTGGGTTTGACCAGGGTATGGCATCCTGTACACCATGGATTTGATGCATCAACTCGCTACGATTATGCAGAAAATTAAAACCCTGATGGAGCAGTGGAGGAAGGTAAGCAAGGAGGGGTGGTAGGGGGTGGAATAAGGAAAAGGAAAGAAAAAACGAGAGAGAAGGGGCAGGGAGGTGAAGTGAAGTCTGGTCTGATTGGGACTCTGAACTGCTGCCAGTCCCCACGAACATCACTGCTGTTGTTTTTTAAGGCTCCGTTTCATTAAGACCAGGAGTTGGGCAAGGTTCCCTCCTGATCACCGGGCCAATGTGCTTCTCTGTTATTGCTACCATTGAGGAGGAAAGAAAAAAAAAAAACATATTTGGCATCACTGTTTAAACAAATTTACATTTCTTTGTGGAAGGTTTGTGTTTGTTCAACTTTACTCAGTTCCAATCTGTTCCAGCCAAATGGCTCTTTTAGGCTTCTTCCTCATTTTGAGAGGGACAGAGAGAAAAAGAGAGGGGAAGAGAGAAAGAGACAGAGACAGAAAGACAGAGAGAGAGAACAGGCTCCTAAAGTCTATTGAATGCTACTCACCCCCTTTTGAAAGGGGTATATTTACTACATGTGTGCAGACTTGGAATTGGAAAGAAATTCTTTCTTGACTCACCCATGACTTCAGATATATAGAGAAAAATAAGAACCCAATCTGGCTCAATTAAAAAAACAAAAAACGTGTAGAAGGCCAAATTTAACACAAGCAGGACTAAATTGGTTTCTGCCCATAAATAAACCCTTGTTTCTGAAATGCCAAAAGAGCCTCATTTTAGAATATTTTGTGGTCATCAGACTATTCAATATCTTGAACCTTGAAAAGAACAGAATATGTTGCAAGGTAATCAATTATAAACAACAGTTATGCCTCTGAGGTGCCTTAAAATCCTGGGATCAAGGGATTTGTAGCCAAACCCTATGGTTGGGTTTATCAGTGTATTTGCTACTGCCACCAAACAATCCTTCTTTGAGGATGACTCTCCCATATCAAGTTGCAAATTGCAGAGAAGGACAGCAAACCTGGAAAATGTAAACCTCAGCAAGGTAGCTGGCATTAGCAAGCACTGTAGTACTTAACAACAAAAAAGTCTAAATAAATAAAATAGGGCTGCAAGGCTTCAGTGGAAACCAGAACCAATTGCCTGAGCACCTTATCAGGTACGATCCAAGACCTAAGATGGAGGTAAAGTGAGTGAAGTAAGCCAGCTATAAAATCAGATCTTTGGAGCACGCAAATCCAAACTTCTCAGGTTCTTATTCATTTGGAAAAGGTCTGCTGCATTTGGAATTATTTGACTTAAAGAAAAAAAATGGGTAACTATTGATTGCATTTGCCTTAAAAGTATAGATAACTATGTATACATCTATAGCTCTACAAATACACATTCCAAATAAATGAGGAAATGACATAATTCGTTTAGCATGGTGGTTGCAGTCACTTGAACCAAATAAAAAAAGGGAGGCAGGGGAGAAAGATTGAAATGCCTGTTTCTGGCTATTTAACAAGAAATTGAAAGGACTCCATGAAGGTTTGCCCTGTTAATCTCATCTGTTTTTGGAAACTGACCCTCCTCTATCCTGATCAAAACTGACCAAAATTGATTTGTCCAAGACTCTGAGTTGGAGAGCATTTCAGAGAGTTTTAAATCGTCTCTATCATTTTCTCTACACAGGCAGAAAATAGCAACTCAGAGGGGTGTAAAAAGAAAAATTGTATTACGGTACAAGAAAGAGCTGATGTAATTCCATGAACTACGCTCAAGAAATTCCCAATCTGATCGCTTTGGTAGCGTGCTTGGCTTAAATCCAGCCTCTTTAAGCCATTTACCTGATGAATGATTCAAACCCTAGATCAAACCCAAGCTACCTGTAACACACTGAGTTCACCTTAGGAGGGCTAGAAGAGCCCACTCTAAGCTCTATGCTCTTGATTCAAGCTGAGCCCCAAATTCTAGTCATTTCTTAGAATATTCTGAAGGACTGCCTTGGAAATAGCACACCGAAGCCTACTGCCTGTCAAGAGGATGTAAAGTTAGGCATTGTATGTTTTTTCCTCGATTCATTTGACTAAAAAAGTTCTACAATTTTCTACCCTATATTCAAGTTTTTTGTTTTTTGGTTTTTTTAGCAGAGATATTAAGTAACAGGAATTCCAAACAGATTGGCAATGAATTGATACAAGTAACCCCATGAGAGAAGTGTGGAATCTTATTTTGGTTAGAACTGTCTCAGTGACCGTTCAAGTCAACCACTTGATCAGATGCCCACACCATCCCCACCTAACCCAACACCGCTATATGTTCAAATAAAACAAAAACCAGAATAAATATCAGAGCCAGGTATTTTCTGGGTGTCTGTTATCCCAAGCAGGGTACTAGCTTCTGGGGAAAAGCTGGTGAACCACACATATGCACTCAGTGGTGTTATGGATTTTACATCTAGAAGGGAGAGTACCAGTAAGAAAACGATCACCCCAATTGTGATAAGCACTGTAAATGGACATCATGAGAACTTAGAGCAGATGGACCTGATTTAAATAAGGTAAAGAGGGTGGAGGCATCAGTAAACCTCTAAACATATTGTTGCAAAATCTTATTTTTCACTTTAGGCTCAAACTCTCGTAAAAAACCTGTTGCCATCAAATCAATTCCGTCTCACCCCAACCCTACAGGACAGAGTAGAACTGCCCCATAAGGTTTCCAAGGAGCAGCTGGTAGATTTAAACTGCTGACCTTTTGGGTAGCAGCCAGAGCTCTTAACCACAATGCCACCAGGGCTCCCAAACTCTCATAGGAGAGACATAAAAGACAAACTGAATGACTGGAAGAGTGAAGATTGTAGATTTTTAATGTTTGTCTTGTTTGGGGAAAAGACACTTTTTCTGTAGGTAGATGGGATGCAGGACTGTTTGGAGAATCAACAACGGGAGAGATCAAATGGAGTCTCCCAGAACTGTTGTCAAAATGTGGCATCTACCTTGAAGCTGCAGAGCAACTGTTAGTGAATTTCTGCCACGGTGAGAAGAATCTATCCTGCTTATGTCATGGTGATGAGACGCCAGGTGAGAGCGGCAGAACTTGACCAAGAAGCCTAATGCTGGAGGCAAATGCTTTCAGTCTTTATTACAATTCTCAGGAGCCCACAACCTATTTTCTCCCAGGCTCTGAACTCATCTGCATAGCCAGACTGAGTGTCAGGATGTTCCTTCCAGTTCTGGGTCTCTGTGCTAGTCTGGGAATTAGGTTTCCACGTGAACTCTTTAGTAATCCCTTGATGCATCATAGGTCTACTATGAATGATCTTGTGTAAGAGGGGCCTGGATGGATGGATGGATGGACGGACGGACGGACGGACGGACGGACGGACGGACGGACGGACGGACGGACGGACGGACGGACGGACGGGTGGGTGGGTGGGTGGGTGGGTGGGTGGGTGGGTGGATGGATGGATGGGTGGGTGGATGCCTTTGAATCAACTCCAACTCATGGAGACCTTATTTACAACAGAACTAAACACTGGTGTATCCTACTTCATCTTCACGATCATGGGCATGTTCCAATCCATCATTGTAGCTATTGTGCCAATCCATCTCATCAAAGGTCTCCTTCACTCTTGCTGACCCTCTGATTTACCAAACATGGTCCCCCCGATGATGTGTCCAAAACAAATGAATCAAACAAAATTCTATTGTGTTCCATAAGGTTTTCATTGACTAATTTTCAGAAGTAGATTGACAGGCCTTTCTTCCTAGTCTATCTCAGTCTGGAAGCTCCACTGAAACCTGTCCACCATGGGCGACCCTGTTGGTATTTGAAATACTGGTGGCATTGCTTCCAACATCACAGCAACATGCAAGCCACCACAGTACAACCAACTGACAGATGCGTGGTGGCTGGTATCTGTTCAATCATAATAATTATTGGCAAAGGCTATTTTGCACTTTGACTTTTCATATGCAGAAAAACTTTTATAGCCCTCTTCCCATCTTATCAGTAGGAGAACTGAGGCTAGCACTCAAGCTTCCTGTTTCCTTGCCAGAATCCTTCTCAATGCCTTTATTTTTATATATGTGGGTAGCAGGGGGGAAGAAATGGACTTTTCTTTTCCAAATTTGAGGTTTGCAAAGTACTATGTGCCTTTGTTTAAATTGCAGTGTCACTTTATACAATATATTTGTATTATTAAAAATTGACCAAGTTAAATGATTGGTAAAATATGTGGTGTGTCACCAAACAACTGCCTGGTGGGTTTAAATGCGTTTCCCGTATTTTATGTCACATTATATGAGAATAAGAAAAACGGTAAGGTTATATTTACCATTGTAAGAGTCATTTAAAATGTATGCAAAATGCATTTAGTTTAACGTAAACTGTAGGTGGAAAACTGTTTAAGCCATAAGCTTCATTCAACTTCCCTTGTTAAGTGTTCTAAGGAGCTCGGTGGCGCAACTGTTAATTGATCAGCTGGTACCCAAAAGGTTGGCACCTTGAACCTACCCAGTGGCTCCATGGGAGGAAAGATGTGCCAATCTCCCATAAAGACTACAGTCAAGAAAACCCTATGTGGCAGTTCTATTCTGTTGCATGAGGTCACTATGAGTCAAAAATGAAGTCGACAGCACCTAACAAACAATACCAAGTGCTCTCAGAACATAGAATGTGGACTCACAAATCACAGACTTGGAAACGACATCCAGTCCAACCCCTTATCAGGTGCTTAAATGCCCCTAATGATGGGGGTCTCACTGTTGACTAAACAGCCAAAAAAAAGCCATATAGAATTTTATAAGCTGCAATCTAGAAAACACCAAAAGTTCAAAATTTCTAACACAACTTTAATGTTGAGAGTATACAAGTTACCAAAAATGTAAGGCAGTATTTTCCCAGAACAGTCGAAGAGAGGAATCATCCATCAAATAAATAAAACGTTGTCTTAAAGAGGAACAGAGTCAATGTAGATCCACTATACCGAGTTACTGTTGCTGGGTGCCATCGAATTTGTTCTGACTCATAGTAACTCCTTGTACAACAAAACGTAACACTGCCCAGTCCTACGCCATCCTCGCAGTCATTGCTATGTTTGAGCCTATCATTGCAGCCCTCTGTCAGTCCATTTCATGGAGGGTCTTCCTCTCTTTTGCTGACCCTCTCCTTTACAAAGCAGGATGTCCTCCTCCAGGGACTGCTTCCTCCGGATAAAATGTCCAAAGTACATGAGACAGAGGCTCAACGTCTTTGCTTCTAAGGAGCATTCTGGTTGTACTTCTTCCAAGACAGATTTGTTCGTTCTTCTGGCAGTCCACGGTATGTTCAATACTCTTTGCCAACACCATAACTCAAAGGCATCAATTCTTCTTCATTCTTCCTTACTCACTGTCCAGCATTTGCATGCATATGAGGCAATTAAAAATACCATGGCTTAGGTCAAGTGCACCTTACTCTTCAAAGTGACATCTTTGCTTTTCAACACTATAAAGAGGTCTTTTGCAGCAGATTTGCCCAATGCAATATGTCGCTAGTTTAACAAATATTTATGGGGCACTTTTTACCTATCAAGTACTACTCTAAGCACAGTGGATACATTAATGAATAAAATGGACTAGGTTTTGGGAGCTTGTAATAGAATAGCCTATACAAGAATAAACCAAAAAAAAAAAAAAAACCAGTTGCCGTCGAGTTGATTCCAACTGAGAATGACCCTATAGGACAGAGTGGAACTGCCTTATAGGGTTTCCAAGGAGCCGCTGCTGGATTGGAACTGCTGACCTTTTGGTTAGCAGCCTGAGCTCTTAACCACTGTGCAATAATGATAGCAAGCACTTCCATAATGCTATGTGTCAGGTTTTGTTCAAAAAGATTTATGGATATTAATAAATTTATCCTCATGATAATCCTGTGTGGACGGTACTGTTATTACCTCCATTAAGCCCCCATGTATAAGAAGAGTGAGGCATTTTCCCTAAAATCACATGGCTAAGTTAGTGTATGGGGGAGCCAGGTTGAACAGCCAGGCTTCAAAGCTGTGTCTCAGAACTGTCATGCTTGACTGGCTTTTAGGAAAGTGGAGGAGGGGTGTTAGATCACACAGAGCACTGCCAGATAACAAAAGGTATCATTAAGCCATAACTGTAGAAAGTGGTATTGGTTTAAGACTAGACAATTGGTCATCTCACTACAATCAGCCTGCAGCCAAAGTTAACATCAAAAACCATGAGTAATAAGTGAAAACAGCAAGCCATTTTCATATGCGTTTCTTTAGTTGCTATTAAGATTGAACCTTTCCCATGTATTTATTGACCACTCGTTTACTCCTTTATGTGAATTGTGGGTTGACACTCTTTGCCTACATTGCTATTAGAATTTTATTCATGGGTTTCTCTGAGATCTTTTTGCATGGAGAGCAATCAGTTTTTGTAGGATTTATTTGTTGCAAATGAGCCCCTGCATCCATTTTAATTTATTGGCACACCTGTAGGCTTACCCTCTGCCTACAGCTAGCTACAACCTTGATGCACACACGTGTTCCTGTGCACACACACTTGCTTATCTACCGTCGTTCTCTCTCTCTCCATAACGATAGCAAAGAGGTTAAAGCAATTGAATTGGTCAAAACATTAACAGGCACACTGCGTGGGAACCCTCATTTGCCAAGTCGTGAACTCTAGGAGCGGAGCAACACCTAAGTGACATAGCTTCCGTTTATGAGAAGCCGATACAACCTGGAAGAGATAGAATTAGAACATCTGGAAAATGTGTATCCCTTTGAAGAAGAATTTTTAAACAAGAAATATTTGCAGCTATAATTCACCTTCTTTCCATGACCCATCCTTGACTATTTAAAACTGAACATCATGCTTGATTTCTCTCAAAAGATTATGCCCATATAGATTCAATGGTATCTTAGAGTAAACGAGTAACTCAGAGTGTAGCCTGGCTCTCCACATGTCTAATATCTGAGCAAATAAACTAAGAAGTCTCCTAGCAATGTGCTCATTCACAACACTAAATCCAGTGTCTGTAACACTCCCTCTTTCAGAGTACATTGACCTCCGTCCTCAAAACTTCTTCCAGGATTGGTTGCCCGCTAGAATCCTGGATTACACCGTATAGTATATTTATCTAATTAAATATGAGCTGCGGGTACAACGAGTAATGCCTTGCCTCAGACACCCCATCCATCTGCTGAAAATAATCAATCTCAGAAAATAAAAAGTCTAAGGAAAAGCTAAAATTGGGCACACGCCAAGGATTAACAAGAGGTTAAGGGCAGAACTGCAGTTATTTTATTGACTTGGAATCAGTGCTCAGGGAAGGCATTTGGTCATTTACAATTGGGCCTGAAAATGAATTAGTCATATAAAGGCTGGGGTTGCCATCTGCATAGCAGCCAGATTTGTCACTCAGCCGGGAAATGGTTTCTCAGTGGCAGCTTATCATTCTTATTCCTGGACAAATGGATGCTTCAGGTTGATCAGTTAAGATAGAAGACCTTCAGACCATCCTGTGGTCACATGTGGTACCCTTAACCTTGGTTGAAAATAGTATTAACAACAACTATAATAATAATGACAATAGCATGTACCATTCTTTGAGTGCCTATGATCAACCAGGAACTTTCATAGAGATGTTTCAAGTAAAAAAAAAAAAAATCATTTAGTCCTCATAAGCACGCTTTGAGGTAGCTATTATTACTCCTAGTTAATTGAAGCATGCATAAACCAAGGCTCAGGGAAGATAAGTTACTAGTACAGTATGGAAATCCAGATTTGAACCCAACGTTTCATGATTCCAAAGCTAGTCACAGTTAACGCTGCATCATACTGCTAGGAAGTCAAGCAAGAGGAGGTGTTCGCCCCAGTGCAGGCCATCTGGAAACACAGGGAATTTATTCATAATCCCAATCTCTGATTGACAGGACATTAGACAGCCAGCGTGGGGAAGAATGTTTCCAAAAATTAGCCAATGAAAACTCATGGATCACAACACAATATTGTCTGATACAGTGCTATAAGATGAGCCCCCTAGGTTGGAAGGCAATCAACAATGGACTCAGATGCACCAATGATCATGAAGATAGAGCAGGACCGGGCAATGTTTTATTCAGCTGTACATAAGATCACCATGAGGGGGCTAACTCTATGGCAACGAACACCGATAACAATGTAAGACAGTTATTATAGTTATTATTACCTAGCTTCAGTCCTCAGCTAGCATCCATGATGCTCAGTTCAGACCTTCCTCTTCTCCTGCCTCCTACAGGTCCGAGTCTCACCCACCCCCCTTATTTATGCAGAGTTAGTGAGGCAGGCTTAGGAGATCAGCTTTCGTGCCTGCTTTTTGAATATTTTACCAACTTTGCTAAATTTCAGATGTGGCAAATAACAGGTGGACTTTTTCTCTACTTTTCCTCTCTCAAGTAGAAGCTAAAGGGATGTAATCCTGAAGAGCCAGCAATTCTCAACTCTTTTTTTTTTTTTTAGTAAAAACAATGAGCCACCCACCTTCATCTGTCTCATCTTTCTGCAGTGACACCATCCCCCCAGAAAGGTCTTTTTTCTCTGTATAAAATGTCAGATTGCCGTGTTCGCGGTAGTCTTGCTGCTTTCATGGATATACCTTTAAAACAGATTATCTTAGTTTTCTAGTGCTGCTGTGACAGAAATACCACCAGTGGGTAGCTTGAAAGAACAGGTATTTATTTTCTCACAGTTTAAGAGGCTAGAAGTCCAAATACAGGGCATCAGCTCTGGGAGAAGCTCTTCTCTCTACTCACTCTGGGAAGAAATCATTGTCTCAGTTTCTATAGCATGGAGTTTCTCAGCTCCTTAGAGATCTCCATTCAACATCCATCTTTCTCCCATTTCTGCTGGCTGGCCTCTGTGCTTAACCTGCCCTTTTTATATCTCAAAAAAGATTAGGCTTAAGACACACCCTACGCTAGTATCACCTCATTACCGTAACAAAGAAAACCCAATTGCCCAATAGAATTGCATCCACAGATATAGGGGAGAGGATTCCAACGTATTTTGCTGAGGACACAAGTCAATCCATGACACCGATTGACCAAATTGTTGGAAAATTGGGTGGGTGGAGGGGGGACGGACATAGGCTGGCAAAATGGGGTTCTTAAGAACTAGAGCTGGAAGTAAAGATGTCAGAGTAACAGTGAGGGCCTCTTGCAGAATTCCAAAAGACAGTAGCCAGGGAATAAGTTCATGGAAGAGAGCTCAGAAAATGAACCCCATTCCCTGAAAGCCTGCCCCTGATTCTGAGTGTTAACCCCTCCTGCTCAAGGGAGGCATTCTACCATGATCCAGAAAACTTCATCACACTATTATAAAATCTTAGCAGAGCCTTCTTTGGATTATATTTGCACAAACTGGAGAATCACCTTCACAGCGTTCGGATTCCAAAACCTGGTCTTTCAAAATGGGGTCCTCAGAGATAGAGGGCGTAAGCCGCCACAAATAAAAAAATCCAAATAAGCAAAGATATTGCGGAAACACAATTCAAATAAAATAAACCCAGGGGTTTCCCTTCTCTGACCTTGGATCACAAATTGTATTTCTTATCCCACACAGAGAGGCTTTTCCCTTTGTGGGATAAGAAATACAGTCCCAGGGATGAAGTCGAAGTGTCAGCTTCAATATTAGGGTTTAATTCTACGTTTCCTTCGGCAGGTCACTAATTCCAAGGTTCAGTATGCCTGGATTTTCTGTGGTTGGGTAGATTTTAGTGGTCTTTAAGACATTACCTCAAATGCAATCTCAATGCAAGGGAAGAAGGATTTCAAAAGAAAAGGAAAACACTTCCAACTGCTTTATAATTTAGCTTTCAAGAATTTAAAATTACCGAAAGACATATTTTCATATTTAAATTGTGCCAAGTTTCAGGCCTGGGAGATGTTCTGTTCTTGTTTTTCAGACAATGTGTCATCAGGCAAGTATTTATTGAGTACTGGAGTCATGCGTGGCAATGTTTAAAGGCAGATGGAGAACGCAATAAAGAGGAGACAGCACCCTGCCTTCAGGGAACTTACAGTTTAATGGGGAGCCTTTGTTTTATGTATTATGCATTATTGTTACTATTATTTTAGACTCCTCTGTACATACAGTGGAGGCAATGAAGGTTCAGTGGTGGAATTCTTGCCTTCCACGCAGACCTGAGTTCAATTCCCAGCCAGTACACCTCACACACAGCCACCACCCAGCCATCCATCAGTGGGGGCTTGCGTGTTGCTAGGATGCTGAACGGGTTTCAGGAGAGCTCCCAGACTAAGTCAGACTAGGAAGAAAGGCCTGAAAATCTGCTTCTGAAAAATCAGCCAATGAAAACCTTACGACACAGCAGTCTGATCTGCAACCCAACACAGAGACGGTGCAGGACCAGGCAGCGTTTTCTTCTCTTGTGCAAGGAGTTACCATGAGCCAGGGACACGCTCGACTCCACGGCAGCTGAAAAGTACGTAGGGTTGTTAGACATACAATCAAATAACAGAAGAAGGCCATATTTCAACTCATCTCAATTTGTAGAGTGCCTTTAGTCACTGGCCATTGGGGTATCCTGTTCGTATAAAAACTCTTTAAATAAAGTGGCCTAAATGTGTTTATTTCACAAAGCAAACGACACAAACGCGCGTTTACAGGGGACGTGAGTGAAGGCGACATCGGTGAGCAAGAGCTAATGAGGAGATTCCTGAGCAGTAGCGGGTTGGGTCTGATGGAAGCCGTGCCGGATGGTGGAGGGAGAAGGGAGGAAGGAGGGTGCTTCGAGTGAAGGAGGTAATACATGCGAAGACACGGAGTCAGGAATCAGCCAGCTGCGTACATCGATCAGCCCATTGGACTCGCAGCTTTCTTTGCTCTGGCCAAGACAAAGTTGCACGGAGATGCATTCGAAATGAACTCTAAAGTGTAGGAAACAGAAAGTGTTTTGTCCCCTTCAGAGAGTGTCCCATTTTCCACTCGGGCCCAATCTGCGTGCCATAGTCCTGACTCGGCAAACCTCCTCTCAATGGGTGCTTATGTTCTCGCCAGGAAGGGCAGCCCTTGCTAAATGTTATGGTTTGGAGTGATCCTTCACAAGGGTGGAAAACCGAGTTAATTCAATTAAGGCCCAGGGTCCTGGGCTTTGAACCAGCCCCAGTCTCAATTTTATGAGAGGATGAAAAGTTAATTATTTGCTGAGTTTGAGTGAACTCTACTTTGAAAATCCCTTTCCAAAAGAGTAATTTCCACTTGAGCTTCCCTGTGGAAAATCAAGGCAGGTTGAACCAGGGTCATAAAGAGGACCTGGAGAGCTGGGGGTTCAGCAGCCCCTCCCCTGTGGGTCCCCACACCACACTTGAAGGGCTTAATGGCATCTGGAAGGGGACTGAAGACCTCCAGGCTACTTTGAAAAAGAGAAACGAAAAAACAAGTCAAATTCCGGAATGCAAGTTTTTAGGGTGCTTTTCAGTGGGATATCTTAATAACATGTAGGTTTTCCCTTTTTAACTGCCAGCCTTGTTGCTGCTTTGAATATTATTTTTAATTTAATTTTAAAATCATATATATGTAAATATTCACACATGCATATACACAGATGTGTGTATGTACATATAATAAGCAAAAAAAATTCCAGTGATATAGAAAATATAAAGAAGGTAAAAATCATTCCTAAGCCCACTGCCCAGATAATGGTTTTGGTATATATACTTCTAAAAACTTTTTAAGCATTTTTACATTGATATACACACAAACACAACATATAAATAAGGACAGGGCTGTGTTAAATATACTTATGCTACTGGTTTGGTTGGGTTTTTCACAACAATATATCAGGGATTTATTTCCATGTAAGTTGGGATGGCATAAAGATAAAGTTCATGGGTTCTGGAATAAAACCATAGAGTGAATTAAGAAAACTACCCAACCTCTTTAAACTTCAGTAAAAATACAACGTCTCGGAGGTGGTTCTGAAGCTTAACTGAAACACTTCAAGTAAAGTTCTGCGTACGTAAACATAACAAAGGCTCAATAAAAGTTAAATTGTGTTAGCATCCATGAGTATAGCTACGTAGCTTCCTTTGTAATAACAGCAAAATACTCCAGTGTGTGTGTGTGTGTGTGTGTGTGTATGGATGCCGTATATAGGGTCGCTATGAGTCGGAATCGACTCGACGGCACTGGGTTTGGGTTTTTTTTGGTTTGTGATTTATTTCAGTACGTCCTTCTAAGTGGATGTTTAGATCGTTCCTAATCCCTTACTCTCGTAAATGGATCTGTGAGGCACATTCCATACCTGCAGCTTTTGCATCCTTAACATTGATCCGGAAAAACTAGAATCTTTTCTGAAAATAAGAAACCTCATCACTCCCCTCCCCCTCCAAAAATGATTTTAACCTTACTAAGTTTAACTGAGTAATCCTAAGGAACATGCTAGAAATGCTACTACAGGACCTACATCAAATTAAAGGACGATTATTTTCAAGTCAGTGTACTCCTAGCAAGAACAATGGACTTAATGTCTGGAGAACCAGTTAGTTCTAGCTCTGAGTTTATCATCTATGCCAAACAAATGATAACTCTGTGGGTCTCGTTTTTGCTTTTGTAAAAAGAACAAGTTGAGTGAAATGAAACTCCTTTTCCCGTGACTATAGAATATACACCCTGTATGTGCTGTTTGACAGGAAATTCTACTGCGGATGCTACAAGAAAACCTAGGTCCTAAAAAGAACATCGGGCTAGGGCTAAAGGATACAATACTTCTATCTCTGCATTCAACTCTAACAAAATTGGGATGAGATTAAATGAAATTGAAAAATGGACCTCCTTCTCTTTATCCCCATGCTAAACTCTGGGCAATGGATCGTGCATCACAACGCAGAACACGTCAGAGCTGGAGCACTCATAAACATGTGCTTCGAAATATTTCACAAACAAATATTATTGAGTCTTACCATATACGGGTGGGTGGGTACCATATACAAGGAACATTTCAAAGAGCTGTAGGGAATATAAAGGCAGTTAAGAACACGGTTTCTGATATAGGATTGTGGTGGGAAAGAAAAGGTAATGCCCCCAAAAAAGATCACTGAAGATACAAAGTTATTTATGAATGCTGTTACCCTTCCTTTTTTTCCCAAAAAAGATTATGGGTGACTTAAAAAGTTGCATATCATACAGAAAAATAAAATTCATTAAAGTAAGTTAGAAGAACAATAAAAACAAAATTACAAATAGGGGTACAAGCATAAGGTAGGAAAGACGTTAGTGCATCAGATTCATTCAGGGGAATGCTGAAACACCACCACACCTGTAGCCCCAAGCATTCTGGCAGCCAATGTGAAGGGGGAGGGCTAGACAGGGAGAGACAGATTACAATGCTACCAGGCTCGTAATACTACCAGTGAACACTTACATAGGGCTTCCTAGGCAGTGTGGCAGGCAACATTCTAAGAATTTCACTTTTACATTAGCTCACTGAACCTCCCGCTAAACAATGAAGTAAGTGCCATCTTTATCATCCCCATCCTACAGTGGGGAAACATAGGCACACAGGGAGGCAAGTAAATTACCCAAGGGCACCCAGCTACGAAGTTGAAGAGCAGGGATTCAACTTCAAGGGGTAAGTTTTCCAAGTCACTAGGCTCATTATGTTGCTGTTAGTTGCCTTCAGCTCCAACTTATAGCAACCCCATGTGTAATAAATAGAAGGAAATGTTACCTAGTCCTATCTAGTCTTGCGCCATCTTCATGATTTTTTATATTTGAGTCCATTGTTGTGGCTATGCTGTCAATCCATCTCATTGAGGGTTTTCTTCGTTTTCTCTGACCCTCCACTTTATCATGTGTGATGGCCTTTCTTAGGGTTTGGTCTTTCCTGAGCATGTACCCAAAGTAAGCAGGACAAATTTTTGCCATCCTTGCCTAAAAAAAAAACTTTTTTTTTCATTTTATTAAAAAATTTCTATTCCTTATACTTTTCTGAATGCTTTAGTTTCTCTGAAATATAGTATGTAAATATATATTTATAATAAGAAAAATTAATTTCTTCTTTATAAAAATAAATACGGTAGGATATACTTGTTGTTGTTGTTGTTAGGTGCCATGGAGTCAATTCCAACTCATAGCAACCCTTCGTACCACAGAAGGAAAACACTGCGTGGTCCTTCATCATCCTCACAATCCTTACGCTTAAGCTCATTGTTGCAGCCACTGTGTCAATCCATCGAGGGTCTCCCTCTTTTTCGCTGGCCCTGTATTCTACCAAGCATGATGTCCTTCTCCAGGGACTGATCCCTCCTGATAATATGTCCAAAGTCTGTAAGATGCAGTCTCACCATCCTTGCTTCTAAGGAGCATTCTGATTTTACTTCTTCCAAGACAGATTTGTTGGTTCTTTTGGCAGTAGCAGGATATACTTAGGGCCCATTACGTAAACTCACTGCAGAATACAGGAGAGGAAATTACCTGTTGTCTCTAGGTAACCAAGGAAGGCTTCCTGGAAGAGGTAAATCTTGAGAAAAACCTGGAGGAGGTAGAATTGGGGCAGAAAGGATTGAGGGAAGCTTTTCAAGAAACAGAAATTGTAGGCAGGCTAATGTATTTTCCAAGACCTATTGACAAAATTAGAGCCCTGGTGGCATAGTGGTTAAGAGCTCTGCTGTTTTTGGTTACAGGCTGGCAATTCGAATCCATCAGTCACTCATTGGAAACCCTATGGAGCACTTCTACTCTGTCCTATAGGGCCTCTATGAGTCAGAATCAAATGGACAGCAAAGAGTTTGTTTGTTCGTTTGTTTGTTTTGTTTTGTTTATTGACAAAATTGAGCTACTGCATAATCATCATATGAAAATTCAACTTGATTTCCACACCACCCAAAGCCATTGACCTTCTATAGATATACAGAAGAGAGGGGAGAAAAACTAAGGAACCAGAGCCACGTGTTTTCTTTGCATGTATTTCCCTACACCCACAAAGACTCAGAACTCCTTTCAGGAAGATGGTGACCCCCACAGCCTTTGTACTATCTTCTTTTTCCCTTTGTCTTTCTTCTCACTCATCCATCCCTAGAGTCACAAATCCTCACCTTCAGATGAGAATGACAGAGCAGAGAAGGGCAGGCAGCTGGGAGAGAGAACAAAGTAACCCAACTGGCCTTCGCAGCCACTGCTTGCTAATTCCCGCCATGATACCCCCTTGCAAATATGCCGAGACCCACTGTCATTAACAGCCTGGTGACAGATATGAGAAAGGTCACTCATCTCAAGCCACTGAGGCCTCCTTGTCTCTGAGAGTCCCAGGCAACAAGATGCTGCTAGCAGATATTTTCAGAACATTCATTTACTTCAAAATCAGATCAGAGAAAGGTTGGGAATATTCTCTGGGAAATCTGGCCAGCCTTCAAGGAGAGCCCGCTAAAAGCAGCCGTTGATGCAGTGATTAAGGAGAATAATTATGTCTTCCCTTTATTCTGCCACAGAGAATTGCTAGAGGCCAAGAACCCATTAGTGCTGGCTAACAAATCCACTCGGGCCCACCCCACCTCCCTGCCCCCCACGGCCTCTCAAATGAAAGTGGGTGAGACATTTTTCAGCTGAACTAATTCATGAAGCTATAGGGCTAGCGGCCTTGCTTGCCGGTGGGGATTTCAAAACTGAAGAATAAGAGATTAGGCAGCGTCTTGACTTCCTCTATACTGTTACTGTGATTAAATAAACAGCTCCCTCTGGGAGTTAATCTCCTCTAAAAAAAAAAAAAAAAAATCTCCTCTACGCAGCTCCAAATAGTGCAAAGAATCTAGGCGAGATTTTGAAAAATGTTTAGACTGATTTGGAGCGACTAGCAACTGCTAATGGTTTTTAGAGTGAATATGCTCAGTTCCCTCACGCAGAAGGAAATACACGCGCGCGCGCACACACACACACACACACACACTCCTGAAACTGACAACTACGGTGAGTCTGTTGTATGCCTCCATCTTCCGAAATGAAACCTCACGTTAGGCATCCACTGCCTTTCTTCTAAACATTTCAACCTGGCTCGGAGCCAGAAAGACAAGACCGAGGGCGACCTACCTGGTCCTCAAGTGCAGGCAAACGTTTTCTTAGCAGCCCAGCATTCATTTCCTCCAGGGATCTTAGGCCAGAGCCTCCAAGTGGTTGGCAAGTAATCCTCCGAATCAAGACGATCAAAGTGACAAAATGGCTATAATTTGTGTGGACATAGTCAGAGTCTGGTTCTCTAGAAAAATCTACAAACTAAAAACCAGAGAGCAGTGAGTCTCAGAATATATACCCTAAATACATCTAAGGCTCTACCATAAGAGGAAGAGAATTAAAGAAGAGCAGTGTGTGTGTGTGTGTGTGTGTGTGTGTGTGTGTGTGTGAAGAGTCATTCGGGTTAATTTATTTTGATTAAAAATAGAATGAGATCCAAGATCAAGACTTAGGAAATCCAGAAAGAGAGAAAAATGAAAAGCACAGGAATGAAATCGTTAATGACATGTAAGAAATGTTTCCCAAAATGAAAGATATGAATTTGCCAACTGAAGGGGGCCCAGTGAGCGTCCATCATAACGGAAGAGATTAGATTCTCACCAACACACATCACTGTGAAAAATCAGAACACGGGAAAAAAAAGAAGAGTTTACGAACATTGAAAGAGGAAAAAGGAGTCATGAGTGATATGAATAAAGGAAACAAACAAACAAAAAAACCAAACCCGTTGCCATCGAGTCGATTCCAACTCATAGTGACCCTACAGGACAGAGCAGAACTGCCCCATAGGGCTTCCAAGGAGCAGCTGGTGGATTTGAACTGATGACCTTCTGGTTAACAACCAATCTCTTAACCGCTGTGCCACCAGGGTTCTGGCACGAATAAAGAGACCAATAATCTACCATCCTAACCAGGGCACTTTAAAATTAGATATTTTTTAAAATTTCTTGACTGACAAATTAGTTCATTTCATTGGCATAACTATAAATTAGTTCTATTCCAAAACGAGTTTCACCAAAAATTAAATAGCTTCTAAGAAATAAAGATGATATATACGTGTGTGTTTTTGTTAAAACAAAAAACCTTCTTTATATTGATTTCCTGAACATTAAATAATAACACAGAAAATATTTGGGGGACATATTCACTGGCCTGAATCAGTGTCTTAGACTTCTCTGTCTCTAATAATGTGTCATTTGTACTTTTCTGAAGAATGTTTCTTTTTTATTATGGTCATACTGTTTTAATTATTTTCATGAAATTGTCTTTAATCTTCTACATTTAATGATTAATAAAATGGGGGCGAAAATGTACTGAGGCACTCCCTCTGCAGATATGGCCTTATGTTCGCAGTCATAAGTGACACTGAATCAATTAGCAAACGCACTTGGCTGCTAACTGAAGAGTTAGAGATGTGAGTCCATCCAGAGGTGCCTTGGAAGAAAGGCCTGGCGATCCACTTCTGAAAAACTGACCATTGAAAACCTTCTGGAGCACAGTTCGACTCTGACACATAGGGAATCGCCATGAGTCAGCTCAACGGCAACTTCTTTTTTTGTTTGTTTCTTTGTTTTTGAAGAAAAAAAAGGAAAGTCACACAAACAGAGCATGTGATAGTCCTGAGGGTTATTGAGGGAAAAGAAAAGAAAAAAATAAGAACTGGGATAGCCTGAGCAACGGAAGAGAGTGGAACCCACTCAACCAAACCCCAAACACAGCAGCAGGTGGAGAAGATGTTGACTTTATTTAGCATTAATTACAGGAAAGGGTCTATAAAATGTGGTCGAAAATTATTAAATCCCCAATGTTATGCCAACATTATACCCTCCCCTGTTCCAGGGCAGGTGTATTATTCCTAGTCCCCAGGATTTAAGTAAATCATGGCTTTCCCATGTATTCTGAACATTGCATTTCATTATTTTTTATTGCTCTGCATCTCTAGATTTTGTGGCTAATAGGCACTGTTACATATAAAGTCATCACGGGTTCCATATTGGGAGAGAGAATGTCAGGAAAAGAATGCCCCTTCAACTTCCCTCCTCCCTCCTTAAATGCGTAGGTGAACTTGCTCTGCATATATTTCCTGCAGCTTCTCTGGAGTGAAACACACTAGTCATGCTCACAGATAGAGCCCTCTGACCTAGGAAGGCTCATTTAGATATAAGAGACTTACCTCAAGCCACTCATTCATATTGATCTGGAGAAGCCCAGACCTGCTTAGCTGAATGAAGGCTAAGACTTTAAACCAAAAAACTAAACCTAACCTGTTGCCACTAAATCGATTCCGATTCATACAACCTTATAGGGTAGAGTATAACTATCCCATAGGTTTGTCAAGGAGCAGCTGGTGGATTCAACTGCCAACCTTTTGGTTACCATCTGAGCTCTTAACCACTGTGCCTCCAGGGCTTTATTCTAGAGGTCACAAAATTATACTAATCATTTATGCTAAAAACTATGCTAAGCACAAGACGGATTGGGTTCACTGCAAAATACATCAAAAGGTATCTATTAAAACTCCCATTTAAAACTGAATGGAGTCCCTGGTGGTGCAAAGAGTTAATGCACTCAGCTGCTAACAGAAAGTTTGACGGTTTGAGTCCACCTAGAGGTACCTCGGAGGAAAAGCCTGGTGACCTACTTCTGAAAAACCAGCCGTTGAAAACCCTAGAGAGCACAGTTCTCCTCTGACACACATGGGGTCGCCATGAGTCAGAATCAATGGCAACTGGTTTAATAGTAATATAATGACAACTTACATTAGCACAGCAACTAATGTCATAAAAAGCGCTTGATTCTCAGAAAAATCCCCAATGCTCATAAGGAAAGTGGTGTTGACCCCAGTTAGGAGGCGATGTGGAGAAGTGAGGCTTAGGAAAGTTAAATGATGTGAAGGCACCTGCTGATAGGCTCTCCCTGCAGGTTATGAGGAAGCCATTCAGATTAGATCGAAAAATGTCCCAGCCTTTCTTGCTATTGTCAAGTCCTGTTTGCCAAGGGTCACTGAAATTCTGTATACTTGGACCCAGGAATAAACTCAGTGTGCCTGAATGAAAAGAGAATTGAGGTCGATATTTATACCATTTATCTTCCTTCCTAGGAGATAATGTGATATATTGATGAACAAAGAGTGAGAGTTAAGTGAATTCATTTATCTATGACATTGAACAAATAATTATGTCCAAGTGTGAGAATGGATTTAATAAGAGAGTCCAGAACTGAATCTGGGACCTATTTATATCTTGGAGACCTGAGGCACCACTCTACCCATTGCCTGTTGCTGTCGAGTCAGTTTCAACTCATGGTGACTCTACAGGACAGAGTAAAATCTTCATGGAGGTAGACTGCTACCATCTTTCTCCCACAGAGCCGCTAGTGGATTCGAATCACCGACATTTTGGCTAGCAGCTGAGCACTTAACCACTACACCACCAGGGCTCCTTCAATGCACCCCTCTAGCCTGATGTTTTCTGTTACAAAAACCATCACCTAAGAATACTGGTGAGTCTTTTGCTTATGAAACTCTTAAATAACCAGAGAATTACATTGATGATCAAGACGAGTCTCTGATTCTTAAATAAAACCTATGTTCCTCCCAACACCGTCAATCCTAGACCAAACCAAGGAACTACCAATAAAGAGGCTATCACTTTCCTTTTCTGTATACCTGGAGAGGGGGCGTTGGCTTCTCTTTTTCTTCTTTTCTAATCAGTGAAATGAGCTAAATTTGATGGCAAAATCATTTTGAAAAGAGAGGATTTTAAATTCTCAGAGCTTACAACTTTATGTCCCATTTTGAGGTTAATCCAGTTCCCAGGAAGCCTATAAACATTATCTATATATTTTTTTATAGATTTGTCCCTAAATAAAGACCTCCGGGTTGGACCTCACTGAACTAATTGAAGGACTCTATCAGTGCCGTATTCTCATAGCCACTGGATGGTATTCTCTTAGCCAAGGGAACCCAGGTGTAGACACCCCATCTTAGCAAGTTCACATATTCTCTGTGGGTTAGCCATGTGCCCGCTGTGGTCAGCATCTGGAGAAGGTTGCCAGAAAGCCTAAATGGATATGATCCTATTTTGTAATCTTCTCACTTATCAGCCAAGAGTTAAAATACGTAACTGGCCGAAGAACCAGGAACTTTGAAAGAGGCGTCCAAAGAGAAAGGCAAATAGCTCATAAAAGCTTACCCCAGTCTGTAAAACAGTGAAAAAGACACTTAGCATAGGGTGTTGTTCCCTCGGCTCTCTTTATTTTATGAGGTCTCAATAAGTTTCCTGGGGCTGCTGTAAAAAAGATTTCTTTTTAGTGGTTTTCTAAGTTAGATTCCTCCTTGACACACACACACACACACACACACACACACACACACAGCCTACTCCCGCTTCCTCTCCACGCTTCCCCCCTCCCTGTTTTCCATGCTCTGTCAACTGACTCTGTGGCTCACGATGCCTCTTTTCCACTCAAAGGTGACGTTTGCTGCTAACTGGGCTGGTCGCAGTTCAGATTATAGGCTCGTCAAGGCTCTATATTTACACTTTCATTAAAAAATGAAATATGACAGTAACTTCTAATACTGGTTTCCTAGAGCTGCTGTAACTAAGTACCACAAACTAGGAGGCGCCTAAGAACAGAAATTTATTGTCTCACCATTCTAGAGGCAAGAAGTCCAAAATCAGGGTGTCAGCAGGGAGCTGCTGTCCCCAAAGGCTCTGGAGGAAGATCCTTTCTTGTCTCTCCCAGCTTCTAGGAGCCTCAGACATTCCTTGGCTTGTGGCTGCAGCATCGCTCCATGGCAACATGGTGTTTTCATTCTGTCTGTCTGTCTGTCTATCTCTCTCTCTTTGTCTCTTCTCTTTTATGGGACAGCACTCGTAATGGATTAGGATCCACCCTACTCCAGTATGAAGTCATGTTAACTGACAATATCTTCAAAGACCGTATTTCCAAACCAGGTCACAGGCACAGGTAGTTGGTGTTAGGACTTCAACATATCTTTCTGGGAGGACACAGTTCGACCCCTAACACTCCCCATCTGTGGTGGATCCTGTGATAGGCTCCTCAGACCTCCCTTCTGGAGACAAAGACTAATTTGTCCAGCCACTGGGAGTGCTGAGGTAGACCTCACTTGTCCGCCTCCTTTAAGATTTGCCTCCACTGAAGAAATCTGCCTCACCCCGAGCTGTGCCTTCTTCCGGGGCAGCTCACACTTAGTGACTGACAACGTGATATACAAAGGCCTGACCCCTTACCCTAACTCAACAACTCAGAAGGTGATTTCAGTTCCAGAGCGCTGCAGCCCAGCTCTTCCCTCTGCCCAATCCCCCTTTCTTCCCCTCTCTTTCACCAGAGGTAGATCCCAAATTTCTCCCTAATAACCAACCTGCATACCAATCTCAGTCTTGGGGTCAGCTTCCCAGGGAACGCAGCCTGTGACGGTGCTAGGCATGGGCTGAGAAAGCAGGTGCTGAGGTGGGATTTCGGACCTTGATCACCTGCCACCCAGATGCAATCAGGACATCTTCACTGATGATTGTGGGACATAAGTAGCCTTCAGTACCAGATAACAGTGCAATTGTTAAAACTTTCCCCAGTGGTTGGAGGGGGAATGGGATGGTAGAGCCATGAAGGAAGCGCATTAGCTGGTACAATGTATTAGCCTTTGAATATAGGGGAAAGAGCAAACAGAAGGACAGTGGATTTGGGTGGCTATTGCTAAGCTTGATTGGCACTGGGAAAAAAGAAAAGCTGTGTGATGAATCAGCAATTAAGAGATAAGTAAGAACACTTCCTTGACAGCATTCAAAGAGGCTCTCTTTGCCTCCAGCAGAAGGCCGAGAAAGCAGAGGATTAAACATTATACCTGCTGTTGAATGTCTAACATACCCACAACTGAGACCAATGCAGAGCCACTAATATGTCACTTTGGGGACTAAGGTGCACCTGACCCAAGACATGATATTTCAGTCTCCTCATATGCATGCGAAAGCTGGACAATGAATAAAGAAGACAGAAGAAGAATTGATGCCTTTGAATTATGGTGTTACCAGAGAATATTGAATATACCATGGACTGCAAAAAGAACACACAAGTCTGTCTTGGAAGAAATACACCTGGAGTACTCCTTAGAAGAGAAGATGGCAAGACTTCACCTCACTTCTTTTGGATGTGTTATCTGGAGGGACCAGTCCCTGGAGAAGGAGGTTATGCTTCGTAAAGTAGAGGGTCATCGAAAAAGAGGAAAACCACCGACGAGATGGATTGGCACAGTGGCTGCAATAATGGGCTCAAGCATGTGGGCATGGTGCAGGACCAGGCGATGTTTTGTTCTGTTGTACATGGGGTTGCTATGAGTTAGAATCAACTCAATGACAACTAACAGCAACAACCTGAAGAGACCGATGAGCCATAGGTGGCAGGTTTATTGTTTTGGACTCTTTCCATCTTGGAAGCAGTAGCAATTCATTTGAACAAAATATTTGGGGTAAGGGATCGACTTTCTTGACTTCAAGGCCTAACTCAGCCCCACAATCCAAAGGCTAACAGAATGTTTAATGCATAATATGAGATCCGGAGGGATCCACTTTATAGCACAGGAGGTGTGGGAATGAACGTAAAACCTCAACACTCTCCAACTCTGAAGGGACATGTAAGCTCCAGAGTTCCACACAGGGTTAACTGAGGTCACCATTGGGGCTCTTGTCCAGGGCTCAGAACCAGTTAGTTCCAGTTTGAACTCCTGCTGTAAATTTGCATTTCTAACAAGTTCCTAGGCTGCACTAATGCTGCTGAGAACCACTAGATGAGCCCACCACTCACTGCTGTCAAGTCGATGCCAACTCATGGCAACCCCATAGGGTTTCCAAGGCTGTAAATCTCTATGGAAGCAGACTGCCACTTCTTCCTCCCATGGAGTCACTTGTGGTTTCAAACCACCAACCTTTCAGTTAGCTGTTGATTGCTTTAACCACTGCACCACCACGACTCCTTACTAGAAGAACAGTGGTTCTCAACATTTATTATACGAAAGAATCACCTGGGGACTACGCCACCAGGCTTTCCAAAGCAACCCTAGGGAGGCACTATTTACAATAGCCAAAAGGTGGAAATAGCCTAAATGTCCATCAACAGATGAGTGAATAAACAATGGGATACTGCTGAGCCATAAAGAGAACTGAAGTCCTGATACATGCTACAACGTGGACAAACCCTGGAAACGTTATGCTAAGTGAAATAAATCAGTCACAAAAGGACAAATATTGCATGACCCCACTTAAAGGAAAATGTATAGAGACCAGAGTTTATTAGTGCTTACCGGGGTGGGAGGGAGAAGGAAAGGGGGATCACTGCCTAGGGGACACTGAGTTTCTGTTAATGGTGGTGGGATAATTTGGAAAAGGATACTGATGATGGCTGCACAACATGATGAAATATAATCAATGTCACTGAACTGTACATGTGAAAATTGGTGAACTGACGAATGTTTTATTATGTGTTTCTACCACAACAACAACAACAACAAAAATCACGCTGGGTGATTTCCACGTAGGGTGGAAATGCAAATTCTCCGCAAGGGCTTGAACGGGAACAAACCAGTTCCAAGCCCTGCTGTTATCACAACACTTGTGTTCGCTCTGCCCAATTCTCCTTTCCTTGCCTGCTTCCCACAAGCGTGGATCTCAAAAGCCCTGCATATTAAACTTTCCTCATGCAAATCTCTATCTCAGAGTTGTCTTCCTGGGGAACCCAACTTGTGACAACATCTCTCAGGGGAGTCGCCTTCATTTATCACTATTGACCAGACAAAGAAATTATGCACAGTAAGCCATCACGTCTGTAGCTGGGAACGTTCTACAGTAACAGCCAGTTTTCTAATCCTGCTTCAAATGCTACCCCAGGGTCTCTAAGAAGCCGAATTCCCTTGATACGAGGTAAAGGAATTTTAGATAGGGGCAGAAAAAAAAAAAATGTCGGAGAAGAAAAATGACAGAGGGGAAATTTCCAGCTTAGGTTCCAAAAGGAGACATAGAAGAGAACATGGGCAACAAATAGGTAAGCAAGTCCTTTGTGGAATTCTCTGTTATCTGGGTAACTCTGTTCTCTGAGAGCAGAGCCATTCTCTTCTAGCTTCAGTATAGAAAGGGGCTGCACCCTGTTCTCATTGATGTAGATGGCAGGTACCTCTGCTTGGCTGAACTGATTTGCCTGGAAAGAAAAAGGAAGGACGCCGTAATGAATGAATCATCGGTTTGGCAACAGGGAGGCACATTAGCATGGAGTTCAAGAGAACAGATCTTGGCTCGGGTAGGTGCTCAGAAATTGGGAGTTAATGTGATCATGGTACCGACGATAATTATAACTTTGGGAGTTGGGAAGACCTGGCCTGGCATCTGCTATTAACCTGCCCTTGTCTTTATGGCATTAACATTGTTAGGCCATGTGGCAATATGATGCCTCCGATTTCGAATGCTGGAGCTTGATTAACATGTTGGCTCTGCCCCCTTAGTGGTTGGGAAACCTGGAACATGTTATTTCACATCTCTCTGAAATATGTGTATTCTCCCCTGTTCATGATTACTTTGGAGTAGATAATATCTAAAATATCTTCCATCTTGCTTACTCTATAACCATGATATTCAATACAGTAGCTACAGAGCTCAGCTGCTAATTAAAAGGTTGGCTGTTTGAACCCACCCAGCAGCTCCACAGGAGAAAAACCTGGTGACCTTCTCTCCTAAAGAGTCTACAGCCTAGGAAACCCAATGGGGTAGTTTTACTCTGTCGCATGGGGTTGCTATGAGTTGAAAATGACTCGATGGCACCTAACAGCAACAATAACAATAGTCATAGGTAGCTATTTACACTTAAATTTAAATTAATTAAAATCAGATAAAATAAAAAATCCAATTCCTCAGTTGCACTGGGCACATTTCAAGTGCTCAACAGTCCCATGTAGTTAGAGTCTACATACTGGACAGTGCGGCTATAGAATGTTTTCATCATCACAGAATATTCTATTGGATAGTGATACTGTATAATACCACTGTAATTTATTCCATTCTTTTTAGGTCCAATACATATACATGCATGCACGTAAATAAAAATAAGAACAAAAGACTAAACTGGTTATGCATTAAGGCTCAGAGCTAGATTTATATGCATTGTCTCACTTAATTTCCTTCTCACAACAACCATATGAAATTGATGTTACAATGTTTATAGACAAGGAATCTTCTTGATTTCTTAAAGTGATAAAGACCCTTGCCCCAGGCACACAGCTAGGAAGTGCTGGGATGAGGATCCAATTCCTTCCTAAGCCCTTACCCTTGAATACTATGCCCACCTGTCTTCCAGCATCGTTGAATATACAATGTGATGGTCGTCTAAATTCCAACATGGCCAATTCTTAGGGGCTGGAACTCAAGCACCTAGAAACTTCCCTACAGGCTTTTGGAGGCAGAGGCTGGCCTGGATTCCTTCTGGCTTCTCGGGGTAGCCAGTTGGAAATAGAGGGAACATTGTCTGGAAATTCTTCCTTGCCTCTGGCTTTCAAGTCGATTATCGCTTGCCTCAAGCTGACATTGTGACCACTTTGTGCACCTTCATACATATCCTTCTTCGTTAAAACATAATATTTTTTCCTTATACTGCAGTCTGAAAATAGCATAGAGGTCTGGATGCTGTGTTATTTAAACTCAGTAGAGCTCCATCACCCTATATGCTTCTTTTAAATTATGCATAAGTGTATGTGTGTGCGTGTAAGAGAGAGAGAGGGAGAATGAAGGCTGCCTAACCCTCAGGACTGGAGGTTCAGAAGGATTCCTTGACATGAGCAAGCTGAAGATTGGTTTTTATGTTTTAGAAGGGAAAGGGAGAATCCCAAACGAGAGCTATGAAATCTAAGTGAATTTCAACTGGCTTTAAATATTTTCTGACATGAAATGATACTATACATTTTAACGGACAATGATACTGCTTAAAGATAACTGTCTTGGAATCAGAAGACCTGCTTAGTTTTGACCTGGGAACATCGGTTAGTACTTTCAGTATTAACTCTGCCATTCATAGCTGTAGGACTTTGGGTGGACGATAAAACTACTGAATCTCATTCCCTTCATCTGAAAATGGTTGTCATGATAATACTAGCCTTACCTACTGTAGTGGATGCTGTGGTGCACTGCTCAGAGTCCTCCTTTAGGACCAAGACAGTTTTTTCTTCAGCTGTAGGAAGTGTTGACTGACAACTCACAGCTAAGTTCCTCCCCAAGAATTGCCCTCAGCCTAAAGAAGCCACCTTGTCCAATGTTACACCCCTTCCCCAAGGGCAGGCCCCATCCAATGATTGGTATATGTGTTGTACAAAGATCCAGTCTCCTCACCTCAACTTGGGACATCTCTGAAGGACCATCCCAGGTCCAGAGCTCCCTCTGGGGACAACTAACACCTCTGTTATGACTACATTGTAGTTCAATTCCTCTTGCTGCCCAATCCTGCTTTCCTACTCCTTTATGGGGGTGTCCCCAAGAACTGCAGAGGGTCAGTGAAAACGAAGAAGGCCCTCAATGAGGTGGATTGACACAGTGGGTACAACAATGGGCTCAAACATGGCAAAAATTGTCAGGATGGTGCAGGACCAGGTAGTTTCGTTCTGTTGTACACAGAGTAGCTATGAGTAGGAACCGACTCAATGGCACCTAACAACACCAACAACCCTCAAGAGTCATCCTCAATAAATCATCTGTAAGCAAATCTCCACATCAGAGTCACCTAGATCCTGCGACAAGCCAGGCTTTTAGTTTCCTCACTTGTGCCTTCCAAAATTTATACTATTAAAAATATGTTTTGTTTTTAAGCCAAAGCATTTTGTTCTGAGATATTCAAACTAGGAGAAAATTTAGAAGTTGAACTCCTTATGTCCCACCAAAATAACTGTAATTTGGATGCAACAAAGGGAATATTTAGTAGCTTGTCTATTATAGTGGTATCTAAGGTCAGAGTTCACATAACATGACCTGTTTTAGAAATCTAAAGCAATTTGGTCAGAAAAGGTTTTCTTTCCCCAAGATAGCCCATGCTCTCATACTTCTGGTGCCATCACAGCCCTGCTTCTGCTTCATGTCTTCCCCAACTCCCACAGTCAAAATCTATCATTCTTGCCATGCTGCTCCTATACCACTTTGTGAAAGTGGGGCATATTTGTATATAGACTTTTCTCCTCCCACTGGATTGTGAAGCTTCTGTGAAGCAAGGATGATATATTTTTCACATTTTCGTCCCCCTGGAATCAAAGGCAGATGGAGAACACAATAAAGAAGGGACAGCTCCCTACCCTTAGGAGACTTAGAGTTTAATTGGGAGTCTTTGTTTTTTTGTATTATGCATTATTATTACTATTATTTTAGACTCCTCTGTACATACCGTGGATACAGTGTGGTTCAGTGGTAGAACTCTCGCCTTCCATGCAGGAGACTTGGGTTTGACTCCGAACCAACGCACCTCATGCGCAGACACCACCCAAATGTCAGCGAAGGCTTGCATGTTGTTGTGATGCTGAACAGGTGCCAGCAAATCTTCCAGACTAAGACAGACTAGGAAGAAAGATCTGGTGATCTGTTTCTAAAAATCACCCAGTAAAAACCTTATGAGTCACAATGGTCCAATCCACAACCAATCATGAGAATGGTACAGGCCTGGGCAGTATTTGGTTCCATTGTATGTGGGTCAGGGGCATGCCCAACAGCAGCTAACAGTAACATATTTGCTGTAGTTTGTATATATTGATATACTGATATTTGTTCCCCAACTTGTCTGTCCATTTGTCATAGTGTGGGGGCTTGAGTGTCACTGTGATGCTAGAAGCGATGCCACCGGTATTCAGATACCAGCAGGGTCACCCATGGAGGGCAGGTTTCAGCTGAGCTTCCAGACTAAGACAGACTAGGAAGAAGGACCCGGCAGTCTACTTCTGAAAAGCATTAGCCAGTGAAAACCTTATGAATAGCTGCAGAACGTATATTGATTGAGCTTGTATATATGGCAAGGGGCCGTCTAAGCTGCATCAATTGGTCCCACCCCACCTGGAGCAAAGGAGAATGAAGAACACTAAAGACACAAGGAAAATATGAGCCCAAGAGACAGAAAGGGCCATATAAACCAGAGGCTCCATCAGCCTGAGACCAGAAGAACTAGATGGTGCCTGGCTACCATCAATAACCGGCCTGACAGAGAACACAACAGAGTCCCTGATGGAACAGGAGAAAAGTGGGGTGCGGAACTCAAATTCTAGTAAAAAGACCAGACTTAATGGTCTGAGACTGGAGGGACCCCAGAAGACATGGCTCCCGGACTCTCTGTTAGCCCAAAACTAAAACCATTCCCAAAGCCAACTCTTCAGACAAACATTAGACTGGACTATAAGACATAAAATGATACTCGTGAGGAATGTGCTTCTTAGCTCAAGAGATACATGAGACTGAATGGGCAGCTCCTGTCCAGAGGTGAGATGAGAAGGCAGAAAGGGACAGGAGCTGGTTGAATGCACACGGGAAATCCAGGGTGGAAAGGAGTGTGCTGTCATAGAGAGAGGAATCAGGGTCACATAACATTGAATGTATAAATTTTTGTACGAGAAACTTACTTGAACTGTAAACTTTCACTTAAAGCACAATAAAAAAAAGTTTTTTGTAGTTATAAAATACAAAAAGTATCTGCTGAGGGAGATTTTGTTTAGACATACTATTTATCTAAAGTCAAGGGAATAAATTAATTACTTTTCCAGGTTCTGTCTAAAGTTGGTACACAGCAGACATCAGCATATTCACCAATACCTTCTTCTTCTCTCTCATGGTATATGAAAAATGGCATCTGTCTGGCGTTCCTTGAAGTTAATTGGGCAGGCCACGTGACTAGCCCTAGGAGTTGTGAGTGGAAGGTATGTGTGCAGTTTCCGGTGAAAGTATTTGAGAGCTGGTAAGAAATCCCTCCATGTTCTCTTCCTCCGCTATGGTAATAATGAAGACAAGGCATGGGCTGATATGGAAGTGTCACAACAGTGAAGCCATCCAGAAGGTTGAGCCCCTGTGGAAGACAGCTGCCCTGGACTATAGCTCAGACCTCGGGGGATCTTTAAACAAGCTAGACTTTTGCTGTGTCAGGCCACTGCAATGGTGGCAGTGCCTGTTCCTCCAGCAGTGGGATTGGATACAGGGTTCATAGGCCTTTTATTCCTTATGGCATCTCTCTCAGAAAGTGTCTGGTTGTATAAAACCAGGAAGAAATACCTAGGTGAGGTGAGTGTCTCCTTCATATAGTCCTAGATTTCTTGCTTTTCTTGTTGAGAATATTTCAGAGTCATGTGGTTGAGATTATAAGGTACCAATCTTGAAAGGCTATAGAGATTTCCCTGGCTTAAGGTAGAATCTGATTCATGGAGTGTCACCATGAACGCAGAAACGAATATTGGACCTGTTGTTTTATCTGGAGGATCTAGGAGAGGCAGTTTAGTGTGCTATCTAAGAGCACAAACCGTGGAGCCAAACAACCTGGGTCCAAAGAGCAGCGCATCTACTTCCTAAATGTATGACCTTAGGTGACTTAGTTAACCATTCTATGCTCCTGAAGTGTGAATCATTATACTTACCTAAGAGAGTTGCAGTGAGGATTAAAAGAATTAATATGTGCCAAGTGTTTAGAACAGTGCCTGGTACACACATGGCGTGCTCCTATACCCTGGTGGTGCAGTAGTTAAGTGCTCAGCTGCTAACCGGAAGGTTGGTGGTTAGAACCCACACAGCGGCTCTGCAAGGGGATGGTACACCAGCCTGCTTCCACAAAGACTAAAGCCTTGGAAACCCAATGAGGCTGTTCTACTCTGATCTATAGGGTCTTGAGTCAGAATCAACTTGATAGCAGTGGGACAGGATTTGCTGTAGAACCAAAATAGAAACAAATTAATCAAGGTGTATTTGTCTACAAGTAGTAGACTCAAGCTGGCTTATATAAAAAGGAAATGTATTCCCATATCAACTAGAAATACAGAGATAGGGCAGGATCCAGGTAAGGTATGGGGTGTGGCTCAGGGACACCACCAAGGGTTCAGATTTTTTGTTTTTTTTAATTTCTTTGCTCTCCCACCTCCCAACATCAGCTATAGCCTAAGGCTCGTGGTTATAAGATGGTTGCAAGTGGCAGTTAGGGCTTTGTGCTCCCTTGCTCCGGTTCATCAAGAAAGACAAAAGCTTCTCTCCGAAGCGTCAAACATACGTTTTCCTTCTGGTCTGCCTCAGTTAACTTAAGGCATGCAATATTTGAGACATACTGTTGTTGGGCACCGTCAAAGTTGATTCTGACTCATAGTGACCCCATGTGACAGAGTAGCATTCCCTCATAGGGATAAATAGGCTGTAAGCTTTATGGGAGCAGATCTCCAGGTCTTTCTCCTGTGGAACTGCTGGGTAGGTTTGAACCACCAACCTCTCCACTAGCAGCCAAGCACTTAACCACTGCGCCACTTAGTTATATTAAAAAGTTATTGATTATTTATCCAGAACTCAGATTTAACTGGATAGCCTCTATTTTATCTGGCAACTCTCCTCCTGAGGCACTTAGATTAACCCAAAATGCCCTCTGGAGAGAGGTGAGGATACCTGAGCAAAATCAGGCTGCATGTCGGTTCCATTTTTAGAAAGGAAGAAGGCAAACTGGGTGCTAAAAATGTAAACATCAATGTCTGCCTCACTAGATGGTAATTAAAGGATTTCAGAACATAAATTCCAGGATGAGTAGTTTTATCCAACAGATAATCTCAAGGTTTAAACCCTGGATTAGTAAATACTAAAGCTCAATCTAGTTGTATAAATATATTTTAATACTTATTATTAACAAGGCACCATTGAAGGTTCTGGACTGCCAGGGAGTCTCTGCCTCCCAGCTGCTTCCAAACTAATGTTGTTGTTGCTGTTAGGTGCCTCTGAGTTGAGACTCCTATCAACCCCAGAGACAGAGTAGAACCCATAGAGTTTTCTTGTCTGTAATCTTTACGGAAGCAGATCTCCAGGTCTTTCGTCCACAGAGCCACTAGATAGGTTTGAACGGCCAACTTTTTGGTTAGCAGCCAAGCCCTTAACCATTTGTATCTCCAAGGCTCCTTCTATCTAGTAAAAAAAAAATTAAACATGTATACCACCCCCATCTGTCAATTTGTCACACAGTGGTGGTTTGTGTGTTGCTATGATGCTGAAAGTTACGCCACTGTATTTCAAATACTAGCAGAGCGTGATCATTAAATTGAGTGTCGACTTGGCAGGGCCGTGATTCTCAGTGATTTGGCAGTTACGCCGTAGTTTGGCGATCGTATAATAATGTGATCACTTCCATGATGAGATTTGATGTAATGTGATCACCCCCATGATGGAATCTGCTGTGAGTAGCCAATCAGTTGAAAGGCGTTTCCTTGGGCATGTGGCCTACATCGAATCTAAGTAGACATTCTGGCAAGGCTCATGGGCTTTTGCTTGTATTGGATCCTTCAGCTGGCTCCTGTTCGACTGACCTTCAGTTCATGGGACCTGAGCTAGCAGCTTACCTGTGGTCTTGCCTGCTGATCTTGGGATTCCTCAATCTTCCCAGCATGTGATCAAGAGCCCTGCTGTCTAATCTGCCAGTTTTGGGTTCCCTAGCCCCTGCAGCTGTGTGAATCAGGAGAAGCCTCCAGCCTGGCCTACGGATTCAGGACATTACAACCTCCAAAATCACGTGAGCCATTTCCTTGACTTATATCTCTATATACAGATATTTCTGTGTTTGGTTGGATCACCTTTCTTGGGAATAGGCATAAATATGGATCTCTTCTAGTCAGTTGGCCAGGTCAGTGTCTTCCAAATTTCTTTGCATAGATAAGTGAGCACTTCCAGTGTTGCATGCATTTGTTGAAACATCTCATTTGATATTCCACAAATTCCTGGAGCCTTGTTTCTGCCAATGCCTTCAGTGCAGCTTGGACTTCTTTCTTCAGTACCATTGGTTCCTGATCATATGCTGCCTCCTGAAATGGTTGAACGTTGACCAATTCTTTTTGGTAAAGTGACTCTGTGTATTCCTTCCTTCTTCTTTGGATGCTTCCTGAGTTACTCAATATTTTCCCCATAGAATCCTTCAATATTGTAACTCGAGGCTTGAATTTTTTCTTCAGTTCTTTCAGCTTGAGAAATGCGAAGCATGTTCTTTCCTTTTGGTTTTCTATCTCCAGGTCTTTGCACATGTCAATATACTTTTCCTTCTCAAGCCACCTTTGAAATCTTCTGTTCAGATATTTCACTTCATCATTTCTCCCATTTGCTTTAGCTACTCAACATTCAAGACACTTTAAGAGTCTCTTCTGACATCCATTTTGTTCTTTTCTTTCTTTCCTGTCTTTTCAATGACCTCTTGCTTTCTTATTATGTATGATGTCTTTGATATCATTGCACAACTCATCTGGGCTTGGTTATTAATGTTCAATGCATCAAATCTATTCTTGAGATGGTCTTTAAATTCAGCTGGGATTGGGTTTTTGGGGATATACTCAAGGTCATACCTTGGCTCTTACCGACTTTTTCTAATTTTCTTCAGTTTCAACTTGAATGTGCATAAGAGCAATTGATGGTCTGTTCTGCAGTTGGTCCCTGGCCTTGTTTTGACTGATGGTATCGAGCTTTTCCATTGTCTCTTTCCACGATGTAGTCGATTTGATTTCTGTGTATTCCATCTGGTGAGGTCCATGTGTATACTCATTGTTTATGTTGGTGAAAAAAGGTATTTTCAATGAAGAAGTCATTAGTCTCGCAAAATTCTATCATGCGATCTCTAGCATTGTTTCTATCACCAAGGCTGTATTTTCCAACTACCGATCCTTCTTCATTTCCAACTTTAAACATTCAAATCACCAGTAATGATCAATGCATCCTGATTCCATGTTGGATCAATTTCAGATTGCAGAAGTTGGTAAAAATCTTCAGTTTCTTCATCTTTGGCCTTAGTGGTTGGCGCATAAATTTGAATAATAGTCATATTAATTGGCCTTCCTTGTGGCAGATAGATATTATCCTATCACTGGCAGCGTTGTACTTCAGGATAGATCTTGAAATGTTCTTTTTGGGGATGAACGCAACGCCATTCCTCTTCAAGTTGTCATTCCTGGCATAGTAGACCATATGATTGTCTGATTCAAAACGGTCAACACCAGTCAATTTCAGCTCACTAATGCCTAGGATATTGATGTTTATGCATTCCTTTTCACTTTTGATGGTTTCCAATTTTTCTAGATTCATACTTCGTACATTCCAGGTTCTGATTATTAATGAATGTTTGCAGCTGTTTCTTCTCATTTGAATTCATGCCACATTAGCAAGTGAAGACCCTGAAAACTTGACTCCATCCAGGTCATTAAGGTCAACTCTAATTTTTTTTTTTTTTTCCTACTTTGAGGAGGCAGCTCTTCCCCAGTTGTCTTTTGAGTGCCTTTCAACCTGAAGGGCTCATCTTCCGGCACTATATCAGACAGTGTTCTGCTGCTATTCATAAGGTTTTCACTGGCTAGTTTTTTTCAGAAGTAGACCACTGGGTCCTTCTTCCTAGTCTGTCTTAGTCTGAAAGCTCGAAAGCACCTGAAACCTGTCCGCCATGGGTGACCTGGCTAGTATTTGAATGCTTGGAGAATAGCTTCCAGCATCACAGCAATAAGCAAGTCCCCACAGTACAACAAACTGACAGATGCATGGTGGTATTATTGAAGTCACACGCAAGTAAAATTTTGCTGAAGATCATTCAAAAGTGGCTGTAGCGGTATATCATCAAGGAACTGCCAGAAATTTAAGCTGGATTCAGAAGAGGAGGTGGAACCATGGATATCATTGCTGATGTCAGATGAATCCTGGCTGAAAGCAAAGAATACCAGAAAGATGTTTACCTATGTTTTATTGGCTATGAAAAGGCTTTCAACTGTGTGGATCATAACAAATTATGGATAACATTGCAAAGAATGGGAATTCCAGAATATTTAGTCATGCTCGTGAGGAACCTGTACATAGATCAAGAGGCAGTCATTCAAACAGAACAAAGGGATGCTGCGTGGTTTAAAATCAAGAAATGTATGTCATCAGGGTTGTATCCGTTCACCATACCTGAACCCTGGTGGCATAGTAGTTAAGAGCTAGGGGTGCTAATGAAAAGGTCAGCAGCTTGAATCTACCAGGCACTCCTTGGAAACCCTATGGGGCAGTTCTACTCTGCCCTATAAAGTAAGAATCGACTAGATGGCAACAGGTTTTTTTTTTTTTTAATTCAATTTGTATGCTGAGCAAATAATCCAAGAGAGTCGCTGCGAGTTGGAACCAACTTGATAACACCTAACAACAACATATAGATGTTTATACACTTTACTGGTTTTGCTTCTCTAGAGAACCCAGCCCAAGGCACAGGGTCACCAATGGTGGACAGGTTTCAGTAGAGCTTCTAGACTAAGAAGACTAGGAGGAAAGGCCTGGCAATCTACTTCTAAAAAGTAGCCAATGCAAACCCTACAGAGCACAGCGAAATAGTGTCCAATAGAGTACTGGAAGTTGACCCCCCTAGATGGGAAGACACTGAAAATATACAGCAACCACAACAATAGATTTGAGCATAGCAATGATCATAAAGATGGCACAGGATTGGCAATGTTTTGTTCTTTTGTACATGGGTCAACATGAGTCAGAGCTGACTCAACGACAGCTAACTAGAACAACAAGTACAGGCAGAATGTGAGGGTCGCCATGAGAAAGATACAAAGAGCTGTAGGCTCCAGTCCAAGACTTTCCTGGAAAAGTTGGCTTCTGAAACATGTGTTAAAGGAGAGTGGATAAGAGGTGACGTGATAGACAAGTGGGAGATAAACCTAGGAAACGATCTGAGACTAGTTTTTGGAGAGAAATTTCAATCCAAACCCTACATGTCCTCAAGTTATCCAGTACAAAGCGTGGTAAAGAAAGTTTCTGAGCAGTACCCTGGCATGATCAAAGTTGCATTTTGAAAAAATTAATCTGACAGTGATGTGTAGGATGAATTAGAGTGAAGAGAGAGTACAGGTGGGGAGAACGTTCTCAATCCTATCAGACACAATCACCCCTTTTGGTAATTTAGATTTTTGTAAAGTTTACTGTCTTGAAATGAAATCCACAGAGGATTTAAACTACCCGTATACGTAATTCCAGAAAAATCAGTATAATGCCCTGGTAAAAAAAAAAACCTGTTGCCATCGAGTCGATTCTGACTCATAGCGACCCTATAGGACAGAGTAGAACTGCCCCATAGAGTTTCCAAGGAGTGCCTGGTGGATTCAAACTGCTGACCTCTTGGTTAGCAGCTGTAGCACTTAACCACTACACCACCAGGGTTTCCAATAATGCCCTAACTAACATAAAGGGAGAACAAGAGGTGATTATTTTATAATGGAGCCCTGGTGGAGCAGTGCTTAAGAGCTCAGCTGTGAACCAAAAGGTCATCAGTTCGAATCCACCAGCTGTTCCTTAGAAACCCTATGGGGCAGTTCTAATCTGTCCTGTAGGGTTGCTATGAGTCGGAATCAACTCAGTGGCAACGGTTTTGGTTTGATTTTGGTTTATTTTATAATGAAAAATATTTTCTAGTGTAGGGTTCAGCAAACTATAGCCCAAAGACCAAATACAACTTTTTACCTATTCTTATATGTCACACAGGATAAGGATGATTTTTTCTTTTTTTCTTTTTAAATGTGTATTTTAAATGGATATATAAATTTCTGTATAATATCCTTAAAGCACTCTTGGCCAGCAAATCCTAAAATATTTACTCTCTGGCCCTTTACAGAAAATATCTGCCAATTCCTGTTTTTAGGAAAGTGTACGGAATCTGCAGGTCCCAGAACAAAGTGGAAATATGGGCCCCTTATCCAAAAATGATTAAGAAATTTTGACAACAAAGCCATCAACCATGAGGCCAGTCCTTCCTGTTCTAGCATATAAATATTGCCGTCGAGTTGATTCCAACTCATAATGACCCTATGTGATAGAGTAGAACTGCCCTAGGGTTTCCTAGGCTGTAGCTTTTTTAATCTTTATGGGAGCAAATCACCAGGTCTTTTCTCCCACAGAGTGACTGGTGGTTTTGAGCCACCAACATTCCAGTTAGCAGATGAGTACTTTAACAGTTGTACCACCAGGGCTCCTTAGTATATAAATACCCAGGTGCAACTCCAGTACAAACATAATGGACTAGTGAGCCATATATACCTATGGATGCACACTGACACAAGCAGGACCACGCACACTGCACAGCTCTATACAACAGTCCCAATACAGAGGTGTTCCATCAACAACTCAAGTGCCATGGTGGTTTTTCCATTCTTGGTATGGTTTCTTAAGATGGCAATCCCTCTGAGGGAATTTTCAAATAATGCAAAGTATAATCCTCTTTTCAGCGTCTGTGAAATTTGCATTTCTGGAATATTCATGAAATATTAAAACATAAAGGACTCTGTACTTACATGTGAGATGGAGTTAGCTTCTAGGCTCAGGTAATTGTGAACAGATGTTATATGAATGTCAAATGAGATATTGCAAGGGTCATGTAGGAGTCAGAGCAATTCTTTGTTCTGAAGCACACTGGCTAACATGTTCCAGAATGACCAGCGTTACTGCAATTAGATGTCACATAAAGTCACCACCAGGAGTCCCTGGGTGGTGCAAATGGTTAAGTGCTCGACTACTAGCCAAAAGGTTAGCAGTTCAAACCTACCTAGAGGTGCCTCAGAAATCAGGTGTGGCGATCTGCTTCCAAAAGGTCACAGCCTTGAAAACCCCCTAGAGCAGCTGTATGCCACATATGCAGGGTTGCTATGAGTTGGAATCAACTCGAAGGTCCCTAGCAAAAATGTCTCCACCTTTCCCACATATTGCCACGTCCCAAAATGTCCACAGTCATTTTCAAGCCATTCTTTACAGAACCAGTTGAGATCCACTGGCCTAGAGGCTCCAATGATAATTCAGTCTTAGGTGGTGAAGGCGAGTTATTTCAGAGACGTAGTTTTGGCCTTTGGCAATTGGTTGAAATGGAGAGAGCATGAAAGGGAAGACTTAAAGATGAAAATCATGGCATTTTGCACTGGGGCAGTCTTTTTTTAAACATATCAGATCAAAATTGCATAGGTGATCTCATTTTCTCTTTGCAACATCTCTTTGAGATAAGTAGGACAAATGCTAATACTATCAGTAACTTAGGTCAATGTAGAGTTAACTTCATCCAGCATTCTTTATTTACATTTCACAGAATGCAAAGTCAGCATGAAGGATCCAAAACCCATTGCCATCAAGTTGATTCTGACTCACAACGACCCTATAGGACAGAGTAGAACTGCCCGTAGGGATTCCAAGGAGCAGCTGGTAGATTCAAACAGCCCACCTTTTTGGTTAGCAGCTAAGCTCTTAACCACTGTACCACTAGGGCTCAGCATGAAGGATAAAAATCAAAAAACCAAACTCATTGCCATCGAGTCAATTTCAACTCATAGCAACTCTACAGGACAGAGTAGAACTGCCCTATATGGTTTCCAGGGAGCAGCTGGCGAATTTGAACCGCCGACCTTTTTCGTTAGCCTCTGAGCTCTTAACCACTGTACCACCAGGGCTCCCAGCATGAAGGATAAAAAAAAAAGTAGTATTAAATTCTTTTAAATATTTTTATGAAAAAAAATGTATATTCATTGTAGAGTCAACTATTAACACTCATTATATGTAAGACACTTTGTTTAGGGATATTGAAAGAAAGAGTCTGAGGCCTAGAAAGATTAAGCAGCTTGCCCAAGTCCCCATAACATAAGACATGAGCTGAGATGAGAATTCAGCTTTTATTATTCTTAATTCTATAACCATTCAATTTCCTCCCCCCACCCACCCCCCCTTGGGATAGAGAAATTGGCCCAGCACCCACTTTGGCTAGTCAGACATTTCAACTCATAAGTTAGAAGAACTAGGAAAACACCATCAAGAATGATGGTGCCTAATTCCCTTCTAAGTCTTAAAAAAAAAACTAACTTGGCAAGGATCTGTAATTGAGGGAAAGAGGGTTGTTCACAGATGGTTGACAAGAACTATGCCAGTAGCTCCCATGAAGAGACTATTCATATCTCTACTTAGGTAAAGCCCATGGAAAACACAGAGAAATGAGACATTGGAGTGTTTTTTAAAATTATTATTGTTGAACTAGGCCCAAAATCCCACTACAGAGCTTATAGGTCTAGAACTTGGCAAGGACCAAAATTAATAGTGTCTTCATAGCATCAAAAAAATACAGATAAATATCTGTGTATGTTATATACATGCATACACACATAAATAGATATTTTAAAAATCTGGATATATATGTGTGTGTAATTAGGAGGCTCATACAGTGTAACCACCTCATCCCACCCGTAAATAATACACATTAGTACCCTAAGAGCGGTCGCAGACTGGAGTAATGTGCTGACATCTGGCTGCTGGCATGATAGCATGTACGGTCTAAACAGATGGTCTTTAATTAATGCTAGGTTGTCCCAGCAAAGGGCAGCTTGGGCAGGAATGGTTATTTGGACTACCGACCTCATGCCTGGCTCCCAGAGCTCTTGGCATACTTTCAGAAGTGCCACCACGGTTACTGCCAAGAGGTCTGATGTCAGCGGGTGGCAGCCTCTTGGGCTACCATCATCATGGAGGGAGGCCTCCTGTACGTCTGAGCAAAGGCGCCATGGTGCAAATGGGCTAGGGAAATTTGGGAGCTGGATGAGGGTGGAGAGAACCTGTGGAATAACTTGTCATCAGGGGAGTTCCCTAGTGGAATCTTTGGGGTTTGAAGCAACAATTGCTGCTTATGCTCTTTGAACTCAACACTCTCGGAATCCTTTCAATGGTGGGGAGAGGTATGAACTAGAGAGCAAACTTTTAGACTTGATTCCTGCAACGTGTGAGTTAAATGGCAGAGGAAAGTCCCCATAGGTCGTAATAAAGAGCCAAGCTGCTGAAGGACTGCAACTCGTACTGCCCAGATCTGAAACAATCAGGCTTCTTTTCAGATCCAGAGAGAAAATGGCTGCCTGTACCTGGAAAGGAACATAACAGCAGGCAAAACCATGTCTTTAATTCACCAGCTCCTGAAAATCCTGAGAACACTTCAGGGCTGAGCAGAGCGAGGCAAGCTCCTTGGTCAACTAAAATAATAAAATAAAATACCCCTGTGTGGCCTGTCCCCGGAGAATAGGTCATATTCTGCTCGTTGGTTCAGAGCTAGGTTAGTTGTGGGTGAAGACCAGAGCTGAGCTCTGCTGTTCACAGTAAAAGCGTGGAATGGTTTGTGGACCTGTGAGTATTTAGCGAATTTCCTATTGAGTTTTTGCAATAATGGCCTCGGAGTTTACTTTTCAAGATTTGATGGTAGTGGAAATCACACTCGTCCAACTCAGGATCGTCAAGCTGAGTGGAAACAACAGAGCAGCATGGATCACCATGCATCGTCAGAACTTTAAGCAGATGCCTTTGTTCACTGGTCTGCTTCCTCAATATCTTGCTTGGCAATTTTTATAGGCCAAAGCTCACTCCAGTGCCATTTCTAAGAATTAAGAATTGGTATGATTTGCTCCATTATACAGAAATTTGAAAAGGTCAGAAGGCATATTTACACATGGAATTTAGGGGATTTGACATTGCCTGGGGAAGTCAATGGGTGGTGAAAACAATGCGACTCAGGAGCTAACAGAAAGGTTGATGGTTCTAGTGTACCCAGAGGTACCTCAGAAGAAAGGCCTGGCCATCTACTTCCAAAAAACCAGCCATTGAAAACCCTATGGAGCACAGTTGTATTCTGACACACATGGGTTTGCCATGAGTCAGCATAGATTCAACAGTCATGGGTAAACTGCTGCATTGCCTGGGTGGGAGTGATCTCTTCCCTCCAGCATAAAGAATAGTGTACAAAGGCCTGACCAGAGATGGGAAGTCTCCTTCTGTTTTGGACAAGGTGACCTTTGAAGAAATCTGAGGGAACCAAGTCATATCTTCTGGATTACTGGGAGATTTTTGGAAGTCATAAGACCCTGGAGAAGTATAGATAACAAGGAGAATCTGGTAAATAAAAGCAGAAGACTTTCCATTTCCACTATACATATGCAGAACATACCCAATCGTATAGGGTATTACATGGACTAAGAATATACAGTCACATGGAATATTACATGGGCTGAGGGTAAGAAACATTGCAATGACTTCAGATGTGAATTTCATGGATTTGAGTTGTAAGTTATCTCAGGTTAAAAGTTCCACAGGTCAAATCAAGGCTCAGGATATTCTTGATTATCTGAATGCCTTCATTATTCTACATTGTTGAGCTCAAGTGGAAGACATCTGGAGATCCTGGTTTGCATTTTGACTCAGCGATTTATTGGTTGTACTATAAAAAAAAAAAAAAAAAAATAGGTGAAACTTTCTGAGCCACCGAGTCTTCATCTATAAAACGGGACCCATGTATACGTTTTTTGTCCCTTCATTTAAGAGATATTTAGTGTACATCTACTGCATTTGGGGCACTGTTTTAGATGTTAGAAATACTGCAAGAAACAAAAACAACAAAAGACAAAACCCATACTTTCTTGGAGTTTATATTCTTGTGAGGGGCTAGATAATAAAGGTATTAATAGGTAAATATATAATGTGCAGGTAGTGGTAGATGATAACAAGACAAATACTGCAGGAAAAAATAACAGAGAGTGACTGGAGTAGTCCAATCCCACTGCCATCGAGTTGATTCTGACTCATAGGGACCCTATAGGGTACAGTAGAACTGCCCCACAGGGCTTCCAAGGAGTGGCTGGTGAATTTGAACTGCCAACCTTTTGGTTAGCACCATAGCTCTTAACCACTGCACCACCAGGGCTCCGACTGTTGTAGAGGCACCATTTTAGATTGTTTGCTCAACCAAGATCTCTTTTCAATAAATTAAATTAGAGCACATATTTGAATAAAGTAGTGGAATGAGTCCGAGATATATCTAAAACAAAACAAACAAACAAAAAAAAACTCGTTGCCATAGAGTCAATTCGGACTCTTAGCGACCCCACAGGACAGAGTACAACTGCCCATAGAGTTTCCAAGGAGTGCCTGGTGGATTCAAACTGCTGACCCTTTGGTTAGCAGCGAGAGCACTTAACCACTATGCCACCAGGGTTTCTGGGATATATCTGGGAGTAGAATATTTCAGGCAGAGGAAACAGCAAGTGCAAAGGCACCAAGGCAGTATCGTGCTCGATGTGTGTAAAGGAACTGGAAGCCAGTGTGGCTGGGCCAGAGGGAGCCAGTGCCTCAGGGAATGGAGATAGAATCACAGTGGAAGTGAGGACCGGAGCACATAGGGCCTCACATGTATTTTTCCTTTGTGATATTTAAATGAGAGACTTTATTTCCACATGTGCATAATCGGTGGAACTCTGAAGCTACGAGAGCTACCATTTACTGAGCGCTTGCTGTGTGCCAGGTTCCACACCAAGTGCTTGCCTTCAGTTACATCACTTACTTTTCACTAGGACCTTAAGAAGTAGGTACTATTATTATTCCCTTTTACAAGTCAGGAAACTTAGGCTTAAAGGTTAAATACCTTGCCAAAGTTGTCCCACCGGTAAATGCTAGAGACTCCAAAGTAAATAAGAAGATACCACAGAAGGGTTAAATGACACACCTTGTTGGTTGAAATCCCCTGCTCTGTGACAAATTTCCAATAGGCCTATCCTTGGCAGTCCTCCTCTTCAACCAGGAAGCAAGACGGGAGAAACCAAAAGAAAAACCCTTTGGAAGAGCCAATGTCTCTCTGCAGACATTCAGCAGACTTGTAAACCCCTTATTCTCAACAAGCCATAGCTCTTTGCCGGCCCCTGGCCTTACGTTTCCATTGATGTTGAAAATCACTCCATGAGCTGAGAAAGGCCTCTGTATTCTTCTACTCATGTGGTTAGAGGTGAGGAAGACTCTGGGTGGCAATGCCAGGGGCCACACCTCTTTGCCAGGAACATGTAATTATAAAAGAAAGAAAAAGGAAAAAAAAAGGCAAATAAATAGCAACCCCCACCCAATTTTTCTTAAACACACGTGCACACACACACACACACACACACACACACGCAGTGGTGGTCCATCACTGGGGTCCTCTTGGATTCTGATGAAAACATATTCCACCTGGCACAGTTAGGCATTAAACACCCCTCAAACCCAACCTGAGACTTGGACCGTCAGTGGAGATATTTTTAAAACCATGACACAGAGGACTGTGACACACTTGGTTTTCTCAGTGGGTGGGTAGAGTGTTATTTCATGTTGTTCTTGTCACTCAGCCCAACATTACAAGTGTGCACTTTATGACTACACTGAGAAGGCCCTGCAGCCCAACACAGCACAGTGTGTTCCCAGAGAGATGGCAACCTGGATGCGTGCAGGAAAGGGCGAGTGGAAAAGGGCTGGGATAAAAGGTGCACTCTTGGGTTCTCCCTCCAGCATTCATTTCATGTTTTGCGGGATAGAAAGTATCACAATTGTTGTTCAAAACTTTGTATCCATCGGAAAAACTCTGAATAGTCAAGTATTTCAGGCCACCTAACTATTACCTTCCACCACCCAACTGACAGTTTGTTGTGCTGTGGCAGCTTGCACGTTGCTATGATGCTGGAAGGTGTGCCACCAGCATTTCAAATACCAGCAGGGTTACTCCTGGAGGACAGGTTTCAGCAGAGCTTCCAGACTAAGACAGACTAGGAAGAATAACCTGATAATCTACTTCCAAAACAAGCCAATGGAAACCCTATGGATCACAACAGAATATTACCCACTATAGCGCTGGAAGCTGAGCCCCTAAGTTAAAAGGCACTCAAAAGACACAGTGGACGCAACAATGCACTTGAGTGTACCAATGATAAGAAGACCTGGTGGTGAAATGGTTAAGCACTTGGCTGCTAAAACAAAAGGTCAGCAGTTCAAAACCACCAGCAGATCCGTGATAGAAAAGACCTAGTGACCTGCTCCCATAAAGATTACAGTCTAGAAAGCCCCATGGGGCAGTTCTACTCTGTCACATACGGTCACTATGAGTTGAAATTGACTCAACGACACATAACAACATACAAGTGACAGTGAAGATGGTGCGGGACCACGCACCATTTCATTCTGTTGTACGTGGTGTCTTTATAAGTCGGAGCCAGCTTGGCAGCTAACGGGGGATTTTTCTCAGCACCACCCATAAAATTTAGGGTATAATTAGGACTAAGTATCCATGCCTCACCATTTGCTTGTAAAAGTGCTAGTCGAGAGCTTTCATTGTTTCCTAGGGTCAGGTAGGATAACAATGCACCAAGAGCGTAGGGGGCAGTGGGTCGTCTACCCTGGCTGCAGGCAATAAAAATGTGAACGGAAGGTAGGGAATTTAAAAGCAATAAATAAAACAATTAACAGTCAATCTGTTTGTTTTTTTTTTTTTTTTAATCACCTTGCACTGGCAATTCTGAGCAATTTCAATGATAAAAGACTCATCTCCATCTGGGAAGACCACTGGCCTGGATGAATCTGGGCCTGGTTGGGGATACAAGATTGGGTTCGGGTAGAATATTTTTTTTCAGCAGAAAAATCATGGGTCTGTGAGTGGAAATCATCTTATTTCCAGCTACTTAGACTCCATACTTATTTTTTCATTGATACCAGCCTTATTTTAACAATTCAACATAATAGGAATATAAATGCAAGGATCCTCTGAGGGGAGTCCCTCGGTGGTACAGTTAAAGAACTTGGCAGTTAACCAAAAGGTTGGAGGTCCAAGCCTACCCAGATGCACCTCAGAAGAAAGGCCTGGTGACCTACTTCTGAAAAATCAGCCATTGAAAACCCTGTGGAGCCCAGGTCTGTTCCGACACACATGGGGTCACCGTGAGTCGAAGTTGACTCAAGGGCAACTGGTTAGTCTCTGAGGAATGACAAGAAACATCTGCAGAAGCAGTGTGGCAAGTGGAAAGGCTAAACAGTGAAAGTGCACAGGTATCCTTGATTCCAGACTTTCCCTCAGCTCCTGGTTTTAATCCACTAGCAGCAAGACTGCCCAGAGTTACCCGCTCAAACAATCCCAAATGCTGCCACATCTTATTATATCCTATGCTATCGGGCTAGGCCAAGGTGATTTAGAACAGAGGTCAGCAAACTACAGCACGTGGGCCAAATTCAGCCCACTGCCTGTTAATAGGTGTCATTAGAACACAGCCATACCCATTTGTTTATGTATCACCTATAGCTGATATTACAAAAGGCTCCATACAACCTTTCACTTAGCGTCCCTTTTGATAACATCTTATCACAACTAAGGAACCAATACTGGGGCATCGTTGGTAACCAAAGTCCACAGCTCCTTCAGATTTGACTAGTTTTCTCCTAATATTAAGGAGCCCTCATGGCACAACAATTAAGCCCTGGACTACTAACAAAAAGGTCAGCGGTTCAAACTCACCAGCAGGAAAATGGAAGAAAAGGCCTGATGATCTCTCTCCTAAAGATTTCACCCTAGGAAACCCTATGGGGCAGTTATAGTCCGTCCTATAGAGTCACTATGAGTCGGAATCGACTCGATGACACACAACAACAACAGCACACAGCTCACTTGGTGCTGAAGGGCTGAATCCAACAGTTGTGGCAGGGCCTGTATTCCCTGCAAAGCCTAAAATATTTACTATCTAGCCCTTTATAGAAAAAATTTGGCAACCCCAGCAGTAGAATGATGTAATAACCTCCTAACTGGACCTATGGCTTTTACTGTTAGTCCCTTACAATCCACTCTCCATCAGGCAGTCACTGATATCTCTATAAAACCAATTAAATCATGATACCCGCCTGCTCAAAGCTGTCCATAGCCTCCTATAGCAATTAGGATAAAACACAAACTTCGGGATTATCCAAGCCAAGATCCTTCATAGTCGGACCTCTGTTGACCTTCATCACCCCTCCATCTGCTTTGGGCACCTCTGAAATGTTTCTGATGACCTCACCACTTTTATATATGCTGTTCCCTCTGCCTGGAACACTCTTCCCCCAATCCTTCTTAGAGCTTGCATGTTCCTACCTTTCAGGTCTTTGCTTAAATTTCATTTTTCTCGAAGAATCTGTCCCTGACCATGTTTACCAAATAATACCTCTTGTTCCTTCCCTTCTGGCACATTCTATCCCCACACCTGGTTTCACCACAGCTTTGATCAATCCCTGCCATTATCAGCTACTGCAAGCAGCCTTGTTGTACAGTAGGAGAGAAAGAAAGGGCCCTATACTTGGGACCTGAACAGCTGAAGAATGGTGACACCATTTACTGAGATCGGGAATCCTGTGGGAGGAGCATATTTGGGGCGGGGGATGAAGGAACTGAGATTGCCATTTTGGCCATGTTGCATTAAACATATCTATTAGATGTCAGGGTGGAAATGTCTGGTAGGCAGTTGGATATACACGTCTGGAATTCAGGAGACAGATTGGGTCTGAAGATAAAATTCTTGAGTCATCAACATATAAACGGTATTTAAAGCCATGATCCCAAATCAGATCGGCCATGAAGTAGATACAGAAGAATAGAGTGCCAAGAGCTAAACCCTGGGGCAAATGAGTATCTAGAGGACAGGAAAATGAGGAGAGACAAAGCAAAGGAGATTAAGAAAGAGAACCCACCGGGGTAGTTGGAAAACAAGGATCCTTGGTGATGTAATAGTTAAGAGCACAACTACTAGCCAAAAGGTTGGTGGTTCAAACTCAGCCAGCAGCTCCATGGGAGAAAGACCTGGCGACCTGCTGCTGCAAAGATTACAGCCTAGAAAACCCTATGGGGCAGTTCTACTCTGCTACGTGGTGTCACTATGAGTCAAAATCAACTCAACGACACATAACAGCAACAAGTAGGAAAACCAGGAAAGCGCTGTGCCCAAAAAAGCTCAGGGAAGAAAGTTTACCATTTCAAATGCTGCTGAAATCTGCAGACAAAAATTGAGAATCAGCTCTTGCTTCTGGCAAAGGGCTGAAGCAGGAGCAAAGTAGTGAAGACATGAGCCTGGTGGAAGAAGTTCGAGAAGAGTTCATAAGTTGAAGCAGAGGCAGAGGTACACACAACATTGTCAAGAAGTTTTGTTACATGCTGAGGCTAGAAGAGGCTACAGGAAAGGGAAAGATTATCCAGGATGTGAGATGTTCCAGTGCATTTACAGGCTGATGGGAATAAGACACTAGAGAGAAGAGATGGTACCGCAGGATGTGGAGAAGGAAATTGCTGGAGCAGTCTAAAATAGGCAACTCAAGACAGAGCTTGGTGCACCAGCAATGAAAGAGGGCTAAGATGGGACCAGGGATGTTTTACTCATTGTAGCAGAGGGCAAAGCAGAACATTTGAGTCCTAAAGGAGGTGGCAGGTGACTCATTTGTAGGTGGTTAAGGAAGTTCCCTTCTGCTTACTTCTGTTTTCTCAGTGAATAAAAGGTGAGGTCATCAGCTGAGAGTGAGGGGGTGGGTATAAAGAGAGAGAAGATGGGTAGTAATGGCTTTGGCGAGTGGGAGAGTGAATTGACCAGAGGAAATGTAATCGGATTACCAGGCAGTGCTGAGTGCCCCTGTGAGGTTTGTGGTCAACAGTTAACATGTGCCAGGACAGGCCTGCCTTGTGTCGTTACCCAGCCATATTCAAATACCCTGGTGCAGGCTCAGAGGAGGTGTAGAGCTAGATTGGACCCGGTAGGAGATTTTCAGACAAATAGGCTGGAGGGAGGGAGGGGCAGGGGAACAAAGCAGTGATTATAATAATGGGATAAAGGACATGAGTTGAGGGGCAGTGCCAAGTGAAAGGGTCAATCGGTATAAGTCTTAGTAGGAGCAAAGAGTTTCTGAGGTTAGGGTAGTACAGAAAATGACCTGGAAGATGGCTTATTGTGTTGGAGAAACCATTAAAAAAAAAAAAAAAAACCATTGCCATCAAGTCAATCCCAACCCATAGTGGCCCAATAGGACCAAGTAGAACTGCCCCATAGAGTTTCCAAGGAGTGTCTGGTGGATTTGAGCTGCTGACCTTTTGGTTAGCAGCTGAGCTCTCAACCACTAAGCCACCAGGGTTTCCTGTTGGAGAACAGGATCCTTAAAAAAAAGATTTGGGAGGAATAGCAGCTATCGAATGGTGTGGGCTGGAGAAGAGTAGATGACAAGATCACTGGAGAAGAATAAACCAAAAAAAACACCTGAGTAGGAAAAGGACTATCTATGTGGGTACTGAAATCACCAAGGATTATGATAGGTGTACTGTTAGCAGAAGGAGGCCTGGTGGTACAGTGGTTTAGCGCTCAACTGCTAACAAGCTATCGGTGGTTTGAACCCATCAGCCGCTCCATGGGAAAAAGTCGTGGGCGTCTTCTTCCGTAAAGATTACAGTCTTGGAAACCCCATGTTGCAGTTGTACCCTGTCCGATGGGGTCAGTATGAGTCAGACGTTGGTAGTAAAAGTGAGCCAGGGGTCAAGTCCACAACAGATGAGGGGAAGACCAAAAGGAGTAGTTGGTGCAGACAGTCGAATGCTATTGGCATCAAAGAAGCTGGGGTGGAGGATGGAGAAATGGGCTGGAGGATAGATTGTAGTGCCAGGAAGACGCATAACCACCTTCCATATCCTGTGTCTATGAGGACAAGAGAAGAAAGACTACTAAAGAACTCTGCAACTAAACCAAAAGCAAAGAAGTTTCCTGAATAAACCGAATGCTTCAAAGGCCAGTGTAGCAGAGGCTGGGGTTAGGGGACCATGGTTTCAGGGGACATCTAGGTCAATTGGCATAATAAAATCTATTAAGAAAACATTCTGCATCCCACTTTGGAGAGTGGCGTCTGGGGTCTTAAACGCTAGCAAGTGGCCATCTAAGATGCATCAATTGGTCTCAACCCACCTGGAGCAAAGGAGAACGAAGAATACCAAGGACACAAGGTAATTACGAGCCCAAGAGACAGAAAGGGCCACATAAACCAGAGACTACATCATCCTGAGACCAGAAGAACTAGATGGTGCCCAGCTATAACCGATGACTGTCCTGACAGGGAACACATCAGAGAACCCCTGAGGAAGCAGGAGAGCAACGGGATGCAGACCTCAAATTCTCGTAAAGACCAGACTTAATGGTCTGACTGAGACTAGAAGGACCCTGGAGGTCATGGTCCCAGACCTTCTGTCAGCCCAAGACAGGAAACATTCCCAAAGTCAACTCATCAGACAGGGATTGGACTGTACTATAAGATAGCAAATTATACTGGTAAGGAATGAGATTCTTGGCTCAAGTAGACACATGAGACTATGTGGACAGCTCCTGTCTGGAGGGGAGATGAGAAGTCAGAGGGGGACAGAAGCTGGCTGAATGGACATGGAAATACAGGGTGGGGAGAGGGAGTACGCTGTCTCATTAGGGGGAGGGCAACTAGGAGTATATATATATAAGTTTTTGTATGAGAGGCTGACTTGAGTTGTAAACTTACACTTAAATCACAATAAAAATTCAAAAAAAAAAAAAGAGAGAGAGAGAGAAATCAGCCAAAGAAAAAAAGAAGTCTGCAAGGGAAACCATGACCTCAAGGGAGGGCTACTTTCAGTTGCAGCAGGCGTTTGAAGACAACATTCTTAGAAAAGGGTAAAGATATGGGGGATCTTGATGGTGGGATGACTTGAGCTAGATTGTTCCAGCCTTGGGAACTTTGCCCTTGCTATCGCTTTGCCTGTAAAACTCTTCTCTCAGAGCTCATGGTTGCTCTCCTCATCACAAAGAGCTCATCTCAGAGGTCACCTGCTTAGGGAGGCATACCTAAAGTATCACAACCTCCTTCCCTGTTTTCATCATCATTTTCTGAAAAGGCACCATTTTCACATTTTTTTACTTGTTTAATATTAGTTTCTCCAACTAGTAGTAAGTTTCAAAAAACAAGAACACTTTCTGCCTTGTTCATCACTCACTCCTCAGGGTATAGATCAGCACCAGATGTGTTATACGTGCTAATAATAACAACAACAACAAAAAGAGCAACAATAATAGTGGATCAATTGACTGGATCAGTAAATCCAGGCATATACAAAGCCTAAGTCATCTGACTTCCATCAGCTTCATTCATAAAGACTTAATTCCTAATTTAAAGATCTAGGTATTATCTTTAAGGTCCTTTCCAATCTTATAATACCAGTTATATAACAGCCTGATATGATCTGAGAGACCACAGGAATGGTAATACTCAATGTACATGCTGATATCTCAAAGCAAGGAGAAGAAAGGCCCCATGTATTATACCTAAAAAAAAAAAGTAGTAGTAGTCTCCTTATGAGGTCATGATAGTTGATCTAATTTGAGCAAGGAATGGTTTTCCTTACACATTTCCTTCCATATCACATTAATCCTTTAAGCTGGAGCTAGACTACATGCTTAAAAGGTAAGGCCAGAGGACAAGGTGGTCCCACAGGTGCAGCTGTTGCTGACTCAGCCACCATCTTCAAACTTTGGGTAAGTTCTTTTCGGATGTGATTGTCCCTTCTCATAGACGTAGAGTATAATTTGAGCATTCTAAACTCAGAAGTAGTCCTGTTCTCCCAAGAATCTCAAAGGCCTTTATCAATTGACCTTAGTCTGATTTTTTATAAAGGAGCTGAAAAGAACTGAGTTCATCCATTTACTTCTTTCTTCAGCCAGTATTAATTTAGTGCCTACTATGCGCTGGGTATTTCCCAAATGGAGCCCTGGTGGGGCAGTAGTTAAGAGCTGTGGCTGCTAACCAGAAGGTCGCTTGTTTGAATCCACCATTCACTCCTTGGAAACCCTATGGGGCAGTTCTACTCTGTCCTATAGGGTCGGTATGAGTCGGACTCCACTCGGCGGACCCTAACAACAACATCCCCCCAAACCATTGGAGGTTCAATGGTAGAATTCTCGCCTCCCATGCAGAAGACAAGAGTTTTATTCTCAGCCAATGAACCTCATGCACAGGCACCACATGTCTGTCCATGGTGGCTTGTGTTGTTATGATGCTGAACAGGTTTCAGCCGAGCTCCCAAACTAAGATGGCCTAAGGAGAAAGGCCTGGGGATCAACTGCCAAAAAACGCCCAGTGAAAATTCTGTGGATCACAGCAGTCTGGTCCACAACAGACCGTGGAGATGGCGCAGGACTGGGCAGCATTTTGTTTCATTGTGCATGGGGTTTCCGTGAGCTGGGAGCTATCTGAATAGCAGCTAACAACTGCTCTGTCCCAGGTCTTTGACCTAAGTAGGTGGAAATGTCTCTCTCTCCTTTTCCTTTCTCAAGCTCTAACATGTCTAACATTCCCTTCTAAACTCAGCTCAGCATAAGGAAGTTGGTATTCTATACTCTATCCGTTCATTCTTTGGCCAAAGAATCCAAATGCCTAGAGAGAGAGTTCAAAATAGCCAAGGTGCTAGTTATTTAGTAAAAGGCTCCCGTCAGTGCCGGTGGTCTTTTGTTGCCTCCTACATTTTCCAACCCTGTATCCCATTTCACATCATTCCAGAGTTATCCTTCCTTTCCCTCGAGTAGTTTCAGGACCACCTCCCCTCTTCCCTCCCTTTCCCCTAAACTCCAAAGCACAGGTCCAGAACCCCCTCATACGCCGGTTAATGTGCCTTTGGTAGTTGTAGGATCTTTATGAGGCTGGGGGATGGAAAGCAGCAGCCTCACAGCTCTGCTGGAGGGGTGGAAGCTGCCACCAAAGCAGGGCAAGAGGCAGGAAGAGCGCAGGAGGCGAAATCTGCCTGCTGACTGGTCTAAAGCTTCTTACGTGAACTTTTGGTTTTATAGTTCTATAAAAGGCAGCTGACAAAAGAGATCCCGTTTTGGGAGGGTCCAGCTGGCCGACTGAGCTGGGCGGGGCAGCCCCACACTTCAGAGCCAGTGCTGATTTTCATCCATGATGTCAGAAAGGCCATGGGATTCCCACTGAGCCAGAGGGTGGGAGCGCAGACAGCCCAGCCCACGCCCTGCTGGTGCCAGCAGCTCCGAATGCTGCCTTCCTGGCTCCCCTGCAAGAGTCTTTCCTCCTCGGAGACTCTTTGCAGCACTTGGAAGGGAAGCTCCCTTGCTCAGCTCCAGGGCGTCTGCTGGGGCAGGAGAACCCCCAGCCTCCCTCCTCAGCTTCCCGGCTCCCCCCACAGCCCTCCTTGGCCCAGCTCTCTGTTTCTTTTCGTTTCTTGGTTGGATGCAGGAAGGTTGAGCGGCTGGCTGAACTGAGGCCCACATCTTTGCTTACACTCCTGAGTCCCCCACTCCTGGACTTGGGGGGCTTCTTCTGCCCTCTCCTTTGACCTGGAGGCTGACCCTGGGCCACTCTACTGCTGCTGCAAAAAGGAAAGTGTTTGGGGATGGGCGGTTGTTTTCAATTAACTCCAATCTGAAAAAAACACTTTTCTTTTTTTTCTTTTTTTCCTTATTCACATCAAACTCCTCCAACTGCTGGCCCAAGTTCTGCACCTTGCTGTGGACAAAGCAAGTCTGCCCTCCAAGCCCTGGGGGAGATAGAGACGAAGCAACTGCTGCTAACCCAGCCCCAGCTCAGAGGAGGTTCCTTGCTCCCTGGCCAGGAGCAGCGCTGCCCAGCCACGGGAGAGGCTCGAGGAAGGGAACCGGAGGGAGCCCAGAGGGAAGTCGCCAAGGGGTGCTGAGTGCTTGCTTTATGATTCTCGCAATGTTTGAGAAGCAGAGGGCCTCCAGCCAGCCTGCAGGACCCAAGATGGGTCTACTCTGCTTGCTAAGCTCCTTCCATTGGAGTCTTACGAAATTCAGAGGCCAGCAGCCAAGGTCAGAGGAACAGGTTATAGCAAACCCCCAGAGTGACATGCTGAGGGGCCTGAAGCACTAAGACCATCCATCACTGTCAAGCTTATGTTATACAGTTAAAATTTCCTCTGTGTTTTCTCAGTTTTTCCTTGTACTGCACAGGGGCAAATAAGTCCTGTGCTCATTCATTTGTTCAATTGTCAAACGTTTTCTTCAGGGCCTACTAGGTACTTTTGGGGACAGTGGTGGCTCACTGGTAGAATTGTTGCCTTCCACGGCTGAGAACTGGGTTCGATTCCCAGCCAGTGCTCCTCATGTGCAGCCTCCATCTGTCTATCAGTGGAGGCTTGTGTGTTGCTGTGACGCTGAAGAGGTTTTAGCGGAGCTTCTAGACTAAGATGGACTAGGAAGAAAGGCCTGGTGATCTCCTTCAGAAAATCAGTCATTGAAAACCCCATGGATCACAATGGTCCAATCCTTAGCTCATCATGGGGATGGTGCAGGACCAGGGAGTGTTTCATTCTGCTGTGCCTAGGGTCATCATGAGTTGGGAGCCTACCTGACAGCAGCTTACAACAACTGTGTACAAGATAATACTGCATTATAGAAAGATGTTCAGTAAGCGCGTTTAAAGGAGCCCTGGTAATGCAGGAGTTAAAGTGCTCGAATGCTAACAAAAAGGCCGGTGGCTCCAACCCACTAGCCACTCGGTGAAGTGTTACAGTCTGCTTCCATAAAGATTACAGCCTTGGAAACCCTATGGGGCAGTTCTACTCTGTCCTACAGGGTCGCTATGAGTCAGAATGGACTCAACAGCAGTGGATATATACATCCCACTCCACACCTATCAACATGGTTAGATTCCAAAGACTAGGTCATTATGCAAAAATCGGCATTATGCAAGAGTTTAAATCAACTCAACAGCACCTAACAATATATATATTGTTTTATATATACATATATATATATAGGAGAAAGATGTGGCAGTCTGCTTTCATAAAGATTACAGCCTTGGAAACTCTATGGGGCAGTTCTACTCCGTTCTGTAGGGTCACTATGAGTCAGAATCCACTTGACAGCGATAGGTTTGGGGTATATATATATATATATATTTATATATATATATAACCCAAAACCAACCAATGCTGTCGAGTTGATTCCGACTCATAGCGACCCTATAGGACAGAGTAGAACTGCCCCATAGAGTTTCCAAGGAGCGCCTGGTGGATTTGAACTGCCGATCTTTTGGTTAGCAGCCGTAGCACTTAACCACTATGCTACCAGAGTGTATATATATATATATATATACACACACAAATACATATATAAAGATACATAAACATATATATAAACATGTACAAGCACATATATGTTTGTATGTGTTTTTATATGATTATATATGTTTATGTATCTGTTTATATATGTTTATATGTTTTTATATGATTATATGTATTTTATATGTTTATATATATTTCATTTTTATTTTAAATATATTGTATATATAAATATATTTTATATATGTTTATATGTTTTTATATGATTATATATATTTTATGTTTATATATTTTTTATATTTATTTTAAATATATTTTATATATAATCCTATGAAATATATATATATTTTATAAGAGTATATTTTTTCTTTATATATATATGTGTCTATACATATATATATCTGTAGCAACAGAGCAACCCACGAGCTTGGTAGAAGCAAATGGGGTGAGACATGGGAGCTGTGCAGTGGGTGAGGGCAGGCAAGGACCTCTCTTCTACCTCTCTTGGTGAGGTCACAGAAACTGCTTAATTAAACAATGACATCTTTTTTAAAGCACTTTTTCATTATCTCGCAGGAGAAAGATGTGACAGTCTGCTTCCATAAAGATTACAGCCTTGGAAACCCTATGGGGCAGTTCTACTCTGTCCAACAGGGTCACTAGGAGTTGGAATCAACTCGATGGCCATGGGTTTGGTTTTGAGTTTTTGGTTTTCATTATCTCATTCACCCTTACAATAATTCTAGAAGGTTGGATTAGGGGAGTCATGCCCACTACAAAGATGAAGCAACCGTGGCCACCGTTGTTAAGTAACTTGCCTTTTTGTAGCCAAATAGTTATATCAGCACAAGAAGAACCTGACCCCAGGACTTAGAGTCAGTGCTCCAGCAGCTACACCAGACCAGGTAGATACAGCTCCACTAAACCTACTGCCTAGAGGATGTTTATTTTTCTTTCTTTTTCTCTTAACTAATACCTTGGGTGGAGATTACACTTAAAAGAATGTTCTAGTTGTCCCATACCTTACTGTTGCCTGGATTAAAAGTCAGAGAGACGGCAGGGTGAGAAGGACCTGCCCACTGTCGCTGACTTAGAAGATGAAGAAAGGAGCTATGAACCAAGGAATGCAGGAAGGCTCTGAAAGCTGGAAAAGGCTAGAAAAGTGATCCTCCGCTAGAGCTTCCAGAAAGGGAAGCAGGCCGGCCAACACCTTGATTTCAGCCCAGTAGACCCCTTTCATACTTCTGACCTTCAGAACTGTAACAAATCTGTGTTGTTTTAAACCTTTACATTTGCGGTAATCTGTTAGAGCAGCCGTCGGAAACAAATATGTACTTTTTCACTCAGCCTGGATCCAGCCAATCAAACCCACGGTTGTCGAGTCGTTTCTGACTCTTAGTCGCCCATAGGGCTCCCAAAGCTGTAAATCTTTATGGAAGCATACTGCCACATCTTTCTGCCTTGGAGCGGCTGGTGGATTTCGAACTGGCAACATTTTGGTTAGCAGCTGAATGCTTTTAACCACTGTGCCACAAGGGCTCCTTCAGCCTGGATAACCCTGGCTAAATTTGCATTGGTCACACACCCAGAGCATATCTCTGGGTTATTGCATTGTGCACCTGGGTCATCAAACAAAGGAAACTGCTGTGAGGTCTTTAGGAATTTCTCTGCCCATCTAATTCCTTAATGATGCTTACTGTTCTCACACCAACAGCATTGCGTCTGGCCCCTCTCTCCTTCACTCCGTCCTAGTAACAATGGTCCCCCACTGAGGCTGACCCCAGATTAAGGGCCACAGCTTGCAGTACATAGACAGAGCAACTGCTCTGCAGCTCAAATGACCTCATGGCTCACATGTATTGGCAAAACGCAGCTTCAAGGAGTCACCACTAGTAAAAGAAACCACAAAACCCAGGGCTTCCCAAGAAGGTCAGGACCATAGACATCAAGCGGGCATTTAGGCTGGATCTGCACAAACTCTTCATGCCAAGATGTCTTCTCTGACCTGCCTGGGGCAAAGGGTCATTCCCAATGGGATGCTAACTTAGATAGTCAAGTAGAGCCTGCAGGAGATGGTGGCTCCTTCCATGGAACTCCCAGACAATGATGCAGAAAACTCTGGGCTCTTTGCCTGGAAGGCCATGGAAGCAGTTGTGAGTCAGAACCATGGAAAGGCCCTGGCGCTTGGCTGATAGATAAACTCTAAACCACAGGATGCCTCCTTGCTCACTTCTGCCTGTTAAAAAATCCAATTTCATAACATAACTGTACTGATTAGCAAGTAAAATAGACGGCAGGCAGAGAAGGGTATGAGTTGTCCTTGTTCTCTGCATGATATAAGAAAAGAGCCCAAAGACCTGAGTCTCAGTTTCTTCTCCCCCTCTCACTGGTGATGGGTCCCCTTAACCTACCTGAGCCCCACCTTCCTCTTCTGAAAAAGGAAGATGATAATTATAATCTCATGGTATGATTTGCAAGATCAAATGAGTCAATGATTGGAAAATGACTAGCACATGATAACCAAAAAAAAAAAAAAACCTGTTGTCGTCGAGTCGATTCTGACTCAAACCGACCCCATAAAACAGAGTAGAACTGCCTAAAGCGTTTTCAAGGAGCACCTGGTGGATTCGAACGGCTGACCTTTTGGTTAGCAGCCAGGCTCTTAACCACTATCCCACCAGGACTCCTAGCACATGATAGGCAACCAATAAATATTAATTTCCTTGCTTCACCCCTTCTTGTCTACTTTGGATTAAAGTATATTATCCATAGAGGTCCTGATCCCCCAACTAGGGTCTAGCCTTCTGCCTTCAAGAATGACCATAATTAAATCATTTTAAAAATGGCAGATCACATTTTAAAAATCTACTGTGGGAGATACAGATTCTACTGTCTCCTTTGACCTATATTTCCGTCTGTCTCTCCCAAGCCCACTTGCTCTTACTCTGTCCCCAGCAGCAGTAATACAAACCGGTTCCTACCTCCTCTTTGCAGTTTCTTGAGACTGTTCCCTTCATGTCACAGGGATGGTATTTGGCAGACTCTTTGTTGAAGCTATTTGTTTATTAAAGTGTTAGTCGTTGGTGTTCAGGTATTCAAACCCTCATGTCCAATGTCATGCTATAAAAAAGGATAGTTCATTGCATCCCCATAACACAGTCTTTCCCTCCACACTTCTATGTCAGAAGGATGCCCTGATGGTTTCATCAGGGAAACATGCCCCACAAGTTTTTACCTCTAGGCTCATGGTTCTCAGATGTGACCTAAGGCTGAGACAATGGAATGTCATTCCCATCTGAGAACATGTTTGTTGGCTCCAGTGAAACCAATTTCTCAGAGGCAGAAACCCAAATCCCTGGGCCAGGTCAGCATCAGGCATTCCCTTCTATTTCGTTCACTTGTCCAGTAAACTTTCTCACTGAGGATAGAGATAAGTCTCCAGAACAGGGACAGAATTAGCCTAGCGAAATGATGAGTTCTCTGAACTCCCCCAGAATGACAAGAGGTAGGAAAAAATGAGTGGATGGGAGAGACTTCCTGAAGCCTACAGAACCAGCGTGGGTTTTCTAGGGTTGATCTTGGTTCAAGGTCTGCCTCTGCTCAAGCACATGCGGGGCCTACTCTTGGCCTTCGTCTCTTGGTTTTTTTGTTGTTGCTGATTATGAAAAATAATATTTAGAATAATTAAAAGCACAGTAGATATTAAGAAGAAATAAAGTCAATCTTATTCATGCTAATTTTTCTACAATATGTAAAAAAATTGGCATAGTGATGCTTACAAAAAGTCCTCACAAAGGGGAGGGCATGGTTGGCAAACAGAAGTAGAAGGCACACTTTACTTGCGTAAAATATGGTAGGTGCCATTTTTAATTCCATTTTACAGACGAAAATACTGAGGTTTAGCAGTGTTTGATGGCTTGTACAAGGTCATCCAGCTACTAAGGTTGGGGCCAGGCATATCATTACTTGAGGGAATATTCTTACCTTTGCATATTTATATCTCTAAATAGTTTCTCAAGATAGCTCCTTAATTAGAGCAATATCCCCAACCAAAAGTGAATTAAGCTGTTCAGTTCACACAACATCCTTGCCCCAAACACTGTTGCATTATTGTGGTTTATTTTGCTGCTTTCTGACCGCTAACTAAGCTGAATTTTATTTGTTCATCTGTTGATAGGTTTGTATTTTTTGTCAATGAATTATCCGTTCATGTACTCTGTCTCTTGTCAACTGGGAGTTTTCATATAAATTTGGAAAAGCCCTTTATGTATTTAAGAGATCATTCTTTGCTTTGATGTATTTGTGTCAAATATTTTGTTTTGTTTCCAAGTTCACTGTCTGCCTTTTAATTACCTTAGGTGGTTTTTATAGGTAAACCTGGAGTTACCAAGCTTTTTCTGTGAAGGGCCAGGTAGTAAATATTGTATAGGTTTTGCAGTTCATCCAGTTCTCTGTCTCAACTATTCAACACTGTCCTTACAGTATGAAAGCCGTTCTTGTTGGGTGGCCTCGAGTCAATTCCAACTCATAGCAACCCCGTGTGGCAGAGCAGAACTGTCCCATAGGGTTTTCTTGGCTATAATCTTTACGGGAGCAGATTGCCAGGACTTTTCTCTCCTGGAGCCTACAGTTAGCAGCCAAGCACTTAACTGTTGTGCCACCAGGGCTTCTTAGTGTGAAAGCAGGGATAGAAAATATATAAGCAAATCGGTGTGGCCAGGTTTGGATCGTGGGCAATAATTTGCCAATCCTGGATTTTAAAAAAAATTCTAATTCTTATGTTAGAAAATCCACCAGTTGCTCCTCTTTGTGATTTCCTATAGTATTTCTTTTTTTTTTTTAACGTATGCTTGTGTAATCTAGATATTTCATGGACTACAGAGCTCTGGTGAAATCCAACCAAACTCCAGTTTCGTAGTTGGTGAAAGCTCAATACCTGGATCCTCCTAGTCATTCATTCCCTTCCCCACCACACACATCATGATATCTTCAAGTTCCTTTGCTTTACCTCCTCTTACTTCCCTTCACCTCTTCTTCCTTCCTTTTTGCTGAAGCACCAAGCAAACTCTTCTCCTTGTCTCCAGCAGAGAATGTCCTGTCTCCCTTTCTGCTTCATAAACTTTCTCCAACAAATTAGTTCTGCTCATAAGTGGAAATGTGGTGAATAAAATTTTCCCCATCTCATTATACATAGATAGACTAAACCAAACTCAAGATTAGAGATAAATTCATCTATATTTTATTTTGGTTTCTTTTGGTGCTTTCAACTATTCAGTCCTTTTGGTCTTTATATTGTGGCATACGCCTTGAGAAAAGAAGCCAACTTTATTTCAAAGAGTTAACCACATATCCCCAAAATAGACTTTAGTATATAGAAGGGTGACTACATGATTAAATTTGGCAGCCAAAATTAGAGGAGAAAGAATCATTAAATAATGCTGGAACATCTTCTCTGTGCATTTTTCGGCCTATCAGTCTTTCTACCACCACCATGCTGTTCTGATTACAATCTACAATAATAGCTCTTAAAAACGTTGTTGGCTACGTTCACTACATAGGCTTCGGATAAATGTTAGGTTCACTTTTTCAAGGCCCCTTTCCCCTGTACTCTTAAGATTTCTGTTAGAATTATTTAAATCATTATTTCGTATAGGAAAAATGTGTATCTTTATACTATTTGATTTTCGGACCCAGGAACAGCTATCCAAATCTTGTTTCGTGTCTTTTTAGTAATTTTTTTAGCTTTAATCAAAAAAAATCTTAATTTCTTATCTGAATTGGAGATTTTGAAAAGGTACGAACCGGTGATTGCTGCTTTAAAAGCATAGTTTACTAAGATTTTCACGCGTGATTTTCGCATTGGTACTCATTAATGAAAAGGCCTTTATTTCCTTCTATAAAATGTCCGAAGTTCTTTTATTGGGTCTTTGTTATCTCTCCTCCCTTTTTGTCTTCTCCCATTCTCTTTAATCTTTCCCTCTGCATTCTGGGAGGTTCTTAGCTTGTTCAACATCATTGAATCCATGTTCTACAGTGTCAATTCTGTTCTTTACTACCTCCAACGTAGACACTATTTCTAGTGTTATGACTCTGTTTCTTTGCATTTATTCTTACTCTCTTCCATCTCTTCCTTATTCCCTGTTTGTTGACATTCTTCTCCTCAGTAGGATGCAAAAACAACTTAGGCTATATGAAACAAAAAAGAGAAAATCATGAAAGAACAGGTAAAAATGAAAAGATTGAGGTACAAAGACTTCCCTTCTTTTTTTCTTTCTAAATTTCTGCTAATTCTTATAAGAAATTCAGAGGTATATTTTTTTTAATAAGTTTTTAGGATAAAGCTCTGCTTTCTTTGTTTACATTATTTTTCTTCCGTAGATATCATGTGGATTTGTTTTCTCTTGATTTCTTCTAGAAGAAAGAGTGCTGCATCCAGAAGCATTGTTTTCAAACAGCTTTGATACCTGGACATCCTTAGCCTCTCTCCTTATTCACTTCCAGGCTGATTGAAACTGCATCTTACTTGGAGGGTAAGCTGAAAAATTAAATGAATCCACAAATCAATTAATTATCAAGGGGAAGGTGACTGAAAACATCCCCCAACCTCCTTCTCCAGAAACTTGAAGGAGCTTTCTGCCAAGATGTTTATATCTGAGACTTCTACACCTAAGACCACTGTACCTGTCAGATTCAGATGGTGGTTTGTGAAACACTCCTCTGAGATGTCAGAGCTGCTCTCCATAAGGCTTTGCAGCAGGAATGCTTGGAGCCCCAGGAGCCTGCCAGAAGTGTGGGTGGCAGATATACTCTACCGTACAAATCCCATTTCCAGGCATACAAGGTGCAAGCAGCGACTCAGCCCGTGACTCAGTGATTTCCCAGCTGTGTGGGTGCTGCTCACACGAACCCCAAAGGTTAACCATGGGCCACGGGGTGTTGAGTATTGGCCTTGATCAGCACAAAAACCAAACCAAACCAGTTGCTGTCGAGTCGATTCCAACTCATAGCCACCCTACAGGACAGAGTAGAACTGCCCCATAGAGTTTCCAAGGATCACCTGATGGATTCAAACTGCTGACCCTTTGGTTAGCAGCTGTAGGACTTAACCACTCTGCCACCAGGGTTTCCTTGAAGAGCACAGGAGCTAGTTAAAGGCCAGAAGTACCCCTGGCAGGAGGTCCTAATTGTGCTTCTTTGGAATCCAGTGTCAAGGATGGTGAAATTATGATGGATGGGTAAGAATAAAAAATGAGGTACCATATAACCAATTTGGGCTTCTTATCTAGCATTAAGTCAATCTTATAAAAGGCAGTGTGGTGTAGTAGTTAAGATCTCAAAGTCTGCTTCTAGCGTACTGACTTCTATATTATTCAGCCATGTTGGTTGCCCTCTTCTTCAAAGCATGCTTGCCATTAAGCAGGGCCATGTGGCTGGTTTTGGCCAATAGGCTGTAAGCAGAGTGATATATCTCATTTCCAGAATCTCACTGCTCTTGAGAGACTCTCCAGTATTCTCTTTCCCACCAGGGCAATCAAGGGGCCACGTCTGAGATGGTGCAGCTTCAAGATGGTGAAGACTCTGTCAGCCTAGGTTTTTAAGTAAAGAAGCCTTGGTGGTGCCGTGGCATAGCAAGATAACAAGCACCCAGGGCAGTATCTAAGTTTGTGCCCTCCCTCCCAACTCTCTGGCCTCATCAATGGGTGAGGGTGGTTGATTCATCAGCTGGCCTTGTCTGAAGCCCCCTTGGACTTTCATCAAGGGCAAATGCCCCCATCTAAAGCCCCCTTTTCTACACCTTTGTGGTGGCACAGTGGTTAAGCACTTGGCTGCTAACCAAAAAATCGGTGGTTCAAACCAAGGCTTGGTAATATAAATGAGAAACAAGCTTTTGTTGACTTAAGCCATAGAATCTGAGGGTTATTGGTGTGCTTTAAGGGTTATTGATTACCACAACATAATCGAATTTATTCTGACAAATACAATCTTTAACTGATCATGAGTGACTCCTCAACCTCTCTGAATCTCAATTTCCTCACTCTTCAAACAGAAAAAATAGCAGTGCCCTGCTACTAACCTAAAGGTTGGTGGTCGAAATCCACCCAGGAGTATCTTGGAAAAAAGGCCTGGCAACTTACTTCTGAAAGATCATAGCCATTGAAAACCCCATGGAGCACAGTTCTCCTCTGAAATACGTGGGGTTACCATGAGTCTGAATCAACTTGACAGTGGCTGGTTTGCTTTTGCCTCATAAGTGAAATAAAAAATATATGGTTTGTAAAGTGCTTAGCAAAGTGTCCAGCACTTAAGTGCCTTACAAAGATGAACTCTTAGCCTTGGTATTGATTCTCCATGGGATAGGAAGTAAAATGAAAGTTCTTCTGTCTGTCAAATTGTCTCAATTCATGTCTGTAAAGGGAGTCAAAAAAAAAAAAAAGAGAGAGAGAGCAAGAGAGCGAATTCTATGGAAATAGATCTCATTTACAGAACAATTATGGTATCCTCATCAAGACAAGCAACACCTAATTGCCCAAGTCACATATGCCAATGTGCTCAAGGTCCCATAAGATCTGAGCCACTTGAGCAACTTTCAGATAAATGAGAATAAAGATTCTAACTCCCCAGAGCTGCATTCCCCCACATCATTCCTCTTCCTCCTCAATGTGTCCCAAGGTGGTACTGGCGAATCTCTGGGAAAGCAGGAATAATTTCTACAAGATCTTCCTTATTTTCTCACAGGAGGGAGGGAAGGGACTCAGGGTGTGGTGTCCCCGCCTGCCTGTTCCACACACACATTCTCCTGGGGGTGTCTCAGCATACCAGAGGTGTGGTTAGGTGATACTCACTCCACCCATGGGATGTCTTCTTGGCCAAGCCTTACATGACCCAAACTCTCATAAACAGGACTGCACAGTAGCAGAAAAGATGGAGATATTTTTAATGTCTTTCATTGCCCCCACCAGTATGTGGATGTGCCACAAAAAGATGGGATAAATGGTACTATTGAATTGGTTCTATACATTGGCTCCATCTGAGTGTTCACGCATCCACTCCTATCTCCTTTGACAAGGGCAGAGAGAAGTTGAAGCCTGGACCAAATTGGAAAACTTCATCAGAGAAGACCAGGAAGCCTCCAGTTGTGGGACCCACCTACCTGCAAGCCCAGTTCCAACAAGACAATAGACTGAGAGGCAGTAAAAAGGGAAGAGTGTGTTTCCTGATGCCCTCTCAATCTCGTAGTTATTTTTCTTTCTCCACTTAAATAAGATACAGTGATACTCCATTGATTTGGGGAACATCTAATACGACATAGCTGAACCTGCTTTCTCTTTTATGGACTCAATGCTCCTCAGTCTCACAAGAAAGTCCAGAAGCATCCTTGGGAAAATTGGGCTAGGAATAATCTACCGTTGTTTCTCCTCACAATCCTCATTTATTTATATATTTTGCCTCACCCATAATTCCTTCAAGAAGCCAAAAACCAAACAAAACCCAGTGCCGTCGAGTCAATTCCGACTCATAGCGACCCTATAGGACAGAGTAGAACTACCCCATAGAGTTTCCAAGGAACTGCCGACCCTTTGGTTAGCAGCCGTAGCACTTAACCACTACACCACCAGGGTTTCCCTTCAAGAAGCAATGAGATATAAAATAGTCTTTGATCGACTATAATTTCTCTTCTAGTTCAAAAACTCAATAACCCCCGATTTAAATGACATTAAGATCATCCGAATCTGTAGTTCAAAAAGTAGCAATTGGACATTTGACTTTTCTCACTGATATCTCCAATAATATGGCTTAACGACAAAAAGAACTTGATCCTTCCTTGTAAATACTATTTATCTAGGGTTAAGCTTCTGAGATGAGTTTCTGTAACCCATAGAACTCATTTAAAACCCCAGATCACCAGCCTTCGTTGGCCCAACATGGCTTTTCTACAGGCTGCCTTGATTTTCTAGGACAGTTGGGAGGTTCAATGACATTCACTTCCCGGCCTTTCCACATTAAGACTCAGTCAGTTGGCTTTATAAATGGTTGTTATTATGTGCCATCGAGTCAATTCTGGCTCATAGCAAGCCTATAGGACAGGGTAGAACTGCCCCATAGGGTTTCCTATGCTGTAATCTTTACAGGAGCAGACTGCCCGGTTTTTTCTCCCATGGAGCTGCCACTGGTGGGTTCAGACCCCTGACCTTTTGGTTAGCAGCCTATTGCTTAACCACTGTACCACTAGGGTTCTTTTATAGATGGAAATCTCACTAAATATCTACATACCTATTGCCATTGAATCCATTCCTACTCATAGCAACCTCACAGGACAGAGTAGCACTGCCCCATAGGGTTTCCAAGGCTGTGATTTTTATGAAAGCAGATTGCTACATCTTTCTCCCACGGAGTGGCTGGTGGATTCAAACCACCAATTTTTCATTTAGCAACCAAGCACTTTAACCACTATGCCACCAGGAGCTCCTATATACATTACATTGCCTTGTAATTCAGAGATAAGAGAAAGCATTTTTATGTAGTCAAACTTTCAGCTACAGTGAACTCTATCAGAAAAGCTACAAAATTTTGACTTGTGGTGAGTATCCCTATCCCTAATGGAATCCCCATATTACCAATAACAAAATGAGGACCTGTTCTACGCAAAGAAAATTTTTTCTTTGTATGTTTTTCCCACGGTACATTAATTTTTCATCTACTTCTGCCTGTCTTCTATCTCAAAACCCCATATTCTGAAAGGAAATATTAAAAAATAAATAAATAAAGCAAACTTCCTCACCCTGCAACCTCAATCTAGATCATTAAAGCAGCGGGCAACTGTCCCGCCGAAGTCTCTCACCACCACCACCACCATCACCACCACCATCACCACCACCAATTTTCAGGGGATGATAAATCACTGATTTCCACACTGAAACTGTACCTGACAACTGCCAAGTCTGTCTGCCAAGAGGTGTGTCTTAGCCAAAGGCAGTCAGAGTCTCGACAGGAATCCTGTTCTCAGACTTGGGGACCCTGAGATGCCACTGGAATTTGCCTAAATGCCAGAATCAATAATCACAGAGCTCCCAGTGGTAAGCTTGACACTTCCCTAGGCAGCTCCTTCACCCTGCTATGAAATGGGCTTCTTGCAAAAAGATGCCGTGGTTGTCGACAAAACCAAACCCAAACCAAACCCAGTGCCGTCGACTCGATTCCGACTCAAAGACCCTCGAATATTCTCTCTGCAACCAGCCAGAATCTGCTGCCCCCAATGGGAAAGTGCTTCTATTATTTCTGTCATTTTTTTAATGATTGGATAACCATCTTTCTGGTTCATAACACTGTTGGAAATAGTTGCTTTTAATATATACCTTCCTTTAACAAGGATGTTAATTTGTTGACGTCCTGCTGTCTCTATTTACTTTATTACTATGATTTTGGTGAAAGTACACAGAGCCAAGCGTATACCATTTCAACAATTTCTATATGTACAATTCAGTGGCATTGGTGACATTCTTCAAGTTGTGCTACCATTCTCACTACCTTCTTCCATGTTATTCTGCCACCATTATTTTAAACTCACAGCCCCTTAAGCTTCCCATCCAACTTTTCAAGTTGCCATTGTCAATTTGATCTCACATGAATAATTCTTTAAAAGAGACAATGCTCAAAGATGTACTTTACTGATAAAAATAAGCTATTTTGGGGGTTCAAAGAAGAGTTCAGGGGATAATTCTGGCTTAAGGTTTAAATTTTAAAGATTATCTCAGGGCAATAGTTTTGGGGGGTTCATTCAGCCTCAATGACTCCAGAAATTCTGGATTCCTTTGAGAATTTGAAATTGTTCTACATTTTCCCCCTTTTGATCAGGATTCTTGACATTTGGTCTTCAAAGAAGTCCATGGAAATCCAAAATAGTTCACAATCACAGAATTCTAGGCAAGTTTAAGATAGTGAAGCTTGATTTAGTTTGATGTGTTACATCAGTTTAAAGGATGAGAACCATATTCCTTAGATAGAATGAATTGCAAAAAGAAATCAATCAGAAGACCGATGGAGAAATCAGATTGCCTTCCAGCTTCTTCCAAGTTAGTGGAATCACAGTGAGGCTTTGTTGTTTAGTTTAAATTCCCACTACACTGGCAGAAAGACATAAAAAGATGATAAAGCTAAACAAAAAAAAAAAATTTTTTTAATAATCTGCATTTATTTCTTCTATAATCTCAAAATCCAATTTATCCAATTTGGGAGGGTTGTGATAATCTGTACACATACATACAAATAGTTAATTCATTCTCCAGAGAGATGAGACAGAAGACTGGGATGGACCTTCCATTGGAGATAAATAAAAGAAGGCTTTACAGAAGTTAAGCAATTTTGCTAGAGTTTTAAAAGACAGATCCTGGAACCAACACTAAATTCTTATGTGTTCTCCATTTTAGAAAGGAGAGAGTAACTTAAAATGCCATTATTCTGTGGTTTTGGGTTTTTGTTTTTGTTTTTTTTACTATTTCATGGTGTCTTGTTTTACAAGGTCCTTTCCCTCACCTCTTCCCCCAGCTGTGGCCTGAAAAACAAAAATGGCGACAACAACAACCAAAAAGAAAAAAAAAATACATGAAAAACTGCAGAGATATAGATTCTTTTCTATATTCTTGCTATACCCAGCATCCTCTGGTAAGAGAAATAGCCCTCGTCAGTTCCCTAAGTATATTCTTTATTCTACACCATCCAACACTGCTCCCGTCTTGGGTGCATCTGTTTGGACCAACAGCAGTCATCTGACTCAATGACAGTCATTCCTTACGCTAGCCAGCACCTCATGAGATGGCCTAGCAAAAAGGAAAACTGATCTGATTAACTAAACCTATAAAACCCTTTCTCCTTCAAGCTCAAATAACTCCAGAGACAGAGACAGAGCAAGCTGGTAATGTGAGCAGGAACAGAGAGACACAGATGGCAGTAAGCAGAAACCAAGAGGCAGTTAGAGTAGATATGAGAAAGGAGAGGTTATAAGTAACCAGGAGTCCCTGATGGTGCAAAAGGTTAGTGCACTCGGCTGCTAATTGAAAGTTTGGAGGTTTGGGATCAACCCAGAGGCACCTTGGAAGAAAGGCTTGGCAATCTACTTCCAAAAAATAAGCCACTGAAAACTCTAGAGAGCACAATTCTATTGTGATGCACCTGGGGCATCCATGAGTCAGAATCTGCTAGATGACCACTGGGTTTTGTTTTGTTTTGTTTATGAGTAACCAAGAGAAGAAAGAGAGACAGAGGAAGAGAGAGATGGTAGAAGGGGACAGAAAATGGAAAGCACTCAAAAATAGTAGAGACAGAGAGCAGGTGATTCCTAGTAGTTCCCAAGCAGCAACAGGGAAGGGCTCCATGAAATGGGCTAAGGGAGCCTTCAGCTAAGCTTGTCCTTAGAACTGTGATAAATCATGACTTAGAGCTGTGATGAATCTTGGATGGACTTCCTGTTTCTGCAAGACCCCGTTGTGTGACTATTCCTGTGATTTCATGATGCCTGGTGGCAAAGCCGAGATTTCTCTCTCGTTACTGCCAAGCATATTCTTCCAATAAACTCAAAGTTATTTTAGGTAAGACTTGAGAGAGCCTACGACATTTGAAAAAGTGTTCAGCTTATAATTCTGGAAAGCCTAAAGAAGGTGTTTTTTATTTGTTTGTTTTTTTACTTGTTTGTTTGTTTAAAGAAAAGTTTATTGTACCAGTGAAAGAAAGAGCAAGAGTAGGAAAGCAGTAATTGTCTTGGGAAAGCCTGCCATGTCTTTTTTTTCTTTTTACAGGTAGTTCAAACTGGAGAGAGAGCATTTTGGTAACCTTCACAGGTGATCCCTCCCTATAACTAGGGCTGAGAAGGACAATGCTAGTGTTATAAGACAGAAGTCCGTCAAATGCATTCAAAGTCCAGACTTACTGGACTAGTTGAGACTGAAGGACTTCCTGAGACTATTGCCGTAAGATACTCTTTGAACCTTGAATCAAAACTATTCCCTGAGATCACCTTTTAGCAAAATAATGAATTGCCACACAAAATGAAGGATATCACCTATTACTATCGTGCTTGCTCCATGAAAAAACCATCTGTATGAGATGAAAAGGTCAACAGTTACTCTAGAGCAAAGATGAGAAGATAAGGGGGCAGGGAAACTAGAGTAATAGAAACAAAACAACCAGAATGCAATTAAAAAAAATGTTGACATATTGTGAAAAATATAACTAATGTCACTGAACAATTTGTGTAGAAATTGTCAGATGGGAACCTCATTTGCTGTGTAAACTTTCACTGGAAACACAAGGAAATATTATTGAAAAAAAAAAAGTCTCAAGATTTGGCTCAAAGGTGTGTAAAGTTATATACATTTTATGTAAATTTATGCTTTCTTTGGATTTCTAAAAGGTCTATGATATGAAACAAAAAAAATTAAGAACAATCCTTTTACCAGATAAGTAGAAACAGAATGTATAACCTGAAGCTATGAAGATGTCTACAGGATATTAGTCTAAGAGAGTGGTTCTCTTCTGGAGAAAACCCCTCCACCCCTGCAGAAGATATGTGACAGTGTCTGCAGACACTTTGGATGTCACAACTTAGGGATGGTATTGCTACTGGCATCTAGTAGGTAGAGGCCAGGGATGGTGCTATAAATTCTACAATGCACAGGACAGCCCCTCCCCCCGCCAAAGAATTATCCACACACAGTTTCAACGGTGCTGAAGTTGAGAAACAATGGCCTAGGAGAATGTTCGCGACAACTCACCAGGGATAGGTTAAGGAAAAATACTCTGCTAAGGTACCCATCATGTGTAAGACCACCACCTGCAGCTACTTCACACATACAAACTAACTTGTTTGCTTACCCAAGTGATGCTAGATTTAACTGGATAAAATAGTACTTAGAATAAAAGGTGAATTATTTTAGCAAAATAATATAGTAAAATAAAATTTAGAAAATTTGAGTTGCTTCCTTTAGTACCCATGATTATTATGCACAGCCTGACCAATCTAAAAATGTTGTCGTCTTCAAGATTCCATTTTGCAATCTGCTTCTTTTCCTCATTTCTCACCAGAGGTCTCAAGCTCTAATGCCTACAGAGACATGTATTATTTTTAAATGCATAGAGCAAACCAGGTACAAAAGAGAGAGACCTAGCTGTTTATGTAGCAAATAAAAATATCCAGGAAGAATATTGATGGTTCAGTATCAAAATTCTTGACTTCCATGTGGGAGACCCAGGTCTATTCCCAGCCAATGCGCCTCATGTGCACCCATCAACCATCTGTCAGTGGTGGTTTGCCTGTTACCATGGTGCTGAACTGGTTTTGGTGGAGCTTCCAGATTAAGACTGTCAAGGAAAAATGGCCTGGAGATCTACTTCTGAAAATCACAATGGTGAAAACTCTGCAGATCACAATGGTCTGATCCACAGCCGATCATGGGGATGGGACAGGACCAGACAGCGACTCGTTCTATTGTGTATGTGGTCACCGTGAATCGGGAACCACTTGACATCAGGCTGCTAACAACAATAGCCAAGATCTGTTTCAACCATTTTCCAAATTGTTTAGACAGCTTTAGCTGCACCCCATCCAAGCTCACTTCCATTATAGAATCTTTCACATTATTATAATACTCTTTTTACATGTCTGTTTTCTTCTCTTAGAATATGAGGGCTTTGAGGGGCTATAGCTTCACCTTTGTAGTCTTTGCATAGGGCCTAGCACTTAGAAGGTACTTTGAAATGTTTGTTCTTCTTGAATTAATAGGTAGAGGGATATCATTAAATATACTGCAGATAGATTTTGTGGTAAGTTTTAATCAATTATAATTCTCTGGAATTTCTTGTTGACATGTTGGCTTCTGACTACAAGCCATCTTTCAAATGCTGAAAAGATTACAACTCCCATAAGAGCATCTGTTTTGGGCTGGGCTTGTGTTGAGGGCTCCAGTAATCATTGCAGAAAATGTGATGAGGGGGCCACACCCAAGCTCTGCTGGCTCCCAGCCCTCCCCACTTTAACCATTTAACATACCATTTGAATGTGCTTCATCTTCTTAGTTTCTTGCATAGCATAGCCATTTACTTTAACTTCTAAACATGAGAGGAAATTTCTGCTTCGAGCTGTGATGGAATAACTGTTATTGGAATTCTCTCCTCCATAAATACCTGTAACATTGGACAAAATATATAAGGCACCTGTTTTCGGGTGTTGGAAAATAGGCAGCCCTAGATTGAGAGTCCTGAGATAAAGACAATGCATGAGGTAAGCCCCTTGTTCACCTGGGCCCTCTCTGGAGGAAACTTCCCAACCATGGTACAGTGAGGTGGAACCCAAAGAGCAAGGCAGTCCTGCTGAGCTGAGGAGGCAGACATCAGAGTTTAGGAATACTTATGCAATGGACCAATAAGCAACATCACGATAAACTGAGAAAATAGTAAAATTATCATGAATTTCATTTTACTTGGATAAACCATCAATGCCCATGAAAGGAGCAGTCAAGAAATCAAATGACATATTGCATTGGGCAAATCTGCTGCAAAAGACCTCTTTAAAACCTTAAAAAGCAAAGAAATCACTTTGATGGCTAAGGTGTACCTGCTCAAACCTGGTCTTTTCAATCACCTCATATGCATGCGAAGCTGGTCAATGAAAAAGGAAAACTGAAGAAAATGCATTCAAATTGTGATATTGGCAAAAAATATTGAATATACAGTGGACTACCAGAAGAACAAACAAATCTGTCTTGGAAGATGCATAGCCAGAATGCTTCTTAGAAGTGAGGAGGGCAAGATTTCATCTTGCTTACTTTGGACATGTTAACAGGAGCGACTGATCCCTGGTGAGAAGGACATCATTCTTGGTAAAATTAAAAAAAAAAAAAAGGGTCAGTGAAAAAGAGGAAGACCTCAAAAAAAATGAATTGGCACAGTAGCTACAAAAATGGGCTCAAACATACCTACTGTTGTGGGAATAGCACAGGACTGGGCAACCTTTTGTTCTGTTATACATGGGGTTGCTATGAGTTGGAACTGACTCAATGGCATCTAACAATAACAGTGCAATAGGAACTTTCAGGGCAAGGTACTGGACAGGGTAGAAGTGCGTGGAAGGGGAATGGGAAATGAAATTAGAAGTCTGTATGAGGTTCTTTTCAGAACCTTAGCTAGTGCTGGGATGCAAAAGTGCATGACACGATTCATTGTGGTCTCGCAGAGAGAGGCTCCTTCAGGACTGAGAACAGAATGGAGATCCACAAAGTCACACAGTACTTGAGTGACACTGGAGTTCCATCCCGTCCAGAGTAGAGTCATACTTTTATAAACCCAGACGTGCAACTGGACACCAGGGAGGCCATTCCTTAGGAATAAGGACCATACCCTGTAGCAGGTATCAGCAAACTAGGGCCCATGGACTGGCAGTCTGTTTTTGTAAATAAACCTTTATTGGAACACAGTCATGCCTATTTGTATATGGGTATGTGTGTGCATGTGTGTGTGTGTGTGTGTGGATTTTTTATGTTTCAGTGGTGGAGTTGAGTAGTTACAGCAGAGACCATATGGCCCACAAGCCTAAAATATTTACTCTCTGGCCTTTAGGAAAAATTTACCTACACCTGCTCTAGAATAAAGGCTACTCTAGATTCTCCTAGTAAAGCCTCAAACCAAACTCCAACAGGATCAAGGAGAGCCTCTAGCACATTATCTGCCTGCCACAACATAACATCTTCTAATGGAAGACAATATAATCCAGACTCTTTACAATGTATTATCAACAATATTCACCAGAAGGTTAAAAAATATTGACTATGCAAAGAAGCAGGAAAGCATGACCCATTATCAGGCAGGGGGAGAAACTAGACAATCGAAACAGACCCCAAGATTCTAACCCACATGTTGGCATTAAGCATGTATTTTAAAATGTGTTCAAGATCTTAAAGAAAAATATAGTCTTAATGAGTAAATAGATGTAGAGGGCCAACAGAGAAATATAAACCATAAAAAAGGAACCCAGTGAGAATTCTTGAACTCCAAATTAATGTGTTTGAAATTAAAAAAAAAAAATCACTGAAGAGACTTAACGGCAGATTGTAGTTAGCAGAAGAAAGAGTCAGTGAAGCTGAATACAAATGATAAATAACGGTCTGAACATAAGAACAGAGATGGGGAACAAAGATTGAGAAAAATAAAGAGCCTCAGTGGCCTGTGGGAATATACCAAGCAGTCTAATACATGTAAAATTGGTGTCTAATACATGTAAAATTGGAAGGAGAAAGTAGTGTGTGAGGCAAGCAAAAAAAAAAAAAAAAACTTTGAAAAAATAATAGTCAAGTATTTCCCCAATTTGGTGAAAAATATCAACCTACACACCCAAGAAGCTGAGCAAACCCCAAGCAGAATAAATACAAAGAAAACCACACCCAGGTACATGATAGTCAAACTACTGAACTGAAAGCTGAAGATAAAATATGCTGAAAACAGCCAGAGAAAAATGGCACGTTACATAGAGGGGAACAACAGCACAAATTTCAGCTCTCATCAGAATGGAGGCTGAAGTAATGAACAAAAAAAAAAAGTGTCATCCTCTAATACTCTATCCCATGAAAATGCTATTCAAAAAATGAGGATGAAATTAATACATCATCACTAGGGCTACAATAAAAGAAATACTAATGGAATTTCTTTAGGCTAATAAAGCACAGTGATACCCAAACATGTTACTGCTGAGTCAGTTCCAACTCATAGGGACCCTATAGGACAGAGCAGAACTGCCCCATAGGGTTTCCAAGGAGCAGCTGGTGGGTTTAAACTGCTTACCTTTGGTTAGCAATCAAGCTCTTAACCACTGCACCAGGAGGGCTACAAACAGCAATGCTACAAGATGGAAATTTATATGTATAGGAAAGAAAGGAGCACACTAAAAATAGTAAATATACTAACTTTTTTCTTCCCTTAATTTTCTTAAAAAACAAATAACTACTTAGAACAAAAATAATATCCACAGTGATTGCATAACTCGAAGAATGTAATCAATGTTGCTGAATTGTACACATAGAAACCACTGATCTGGTGTACGCTTTGCTGTGTACATTCTCAACAGCAACAGCAAAATAAATAAAATTAAAAAAAAAAAAAGCACCTCATAGGTTGTAGCACTATTCACAATAGCCAAAAGGTAGAAACAGTATAAATGTCCATCAACAAATGAATGGATAAATAAAATGTGGTGCATACATACAATGAAATATTACTCTGCCATAAAGAGAAATTAAGTCCTGCTACAGGCTAAAAAAATTTTTTTTTAGTTACAGGCTACAACATGGATGAACCTTGAAAACACACTGAGTGATATAAGTCAGAAACAAAAAGACAAATATTGTCTGATCCCACTTATGTGAAAAATCTAGAATAGGCAAGAGTATAGAGATCAAAGTTTATTAAGGGTTCCCAGAGATGGGTTGGAGGAAGGGGAAAAAGAGGACCCATTGCTTATAGGACACTGAGTTTGTGTTAAGAGTGATGGAAATTTTGGGAATGGATAAGGGTGATGGTTGAACATCATGATAAACATAATGTCCCTGAATTTTACATGTGAAGAATGTCAAAATGGCAAATGTTTTATTAAGTATATATTTACCACAATAAAAAAAAAAAATGCCTCATGGGGATCTATTTTTGGTCCTGTCCATTCAACACGTTTATCAGTGATTTAGAATGAAAAAATGGAAGAAATGCTTATCAAATTCTAAATGACTCAAAGCTTGAAGGAATAGTTAGTTCTTTAGATGAGACCAACCAAAAAGCCAACCTCTGCAGACGAGTCAATTCCAATTCCTAGCGACCCTAGACCTGGTTTTAGTGTGATCCCCAGGGGCTGGAATGATGGACTGAAAAGTACAATAAAATTTAACAGGAGTGTGTTAACGGCACCTAACAACAACAACAACATGTGAAGAACAAAAAAATATATATATATATATATATCCAATTTGGCATTTATAGCATATGTAGAAGTAAAATATCTGACAAAAAATGGGGGGGGAGTGTTGTAAATGAAATTATTCTGCTTTTTTAAGGTTCTTATATTTTTGGCATGTATTAGGTGAAGTGGTACAACGTTAATTCTAAGTACACTATGATAAAAGGTAAGGATGCACGTTGTAATCCCTGAGCAAAAACTAAAAAATAATAATAATTTTAAAAGGTATAGCTAAAAAGCCAAGAGAGGAAATAAAGTAGATGAGTAAAAATTTTCAACTAACTTCCAAAAAAGATGTGAAAGGAAGAACATACGGAGCAAATGGGAGACAGAGAGCAAGATGGTTGACTGATACATCACCAAAGCCATAATGATATTAAACGTAAATGGACTAAATGCTCCAATTAAAAGATGAAGATTGTTAGATTAGGTTAAAAAGCAAGACCTAATTATATGCTCTCTACCAGAGGCTCATTTTAAATAAAAACAACATGAGTAAACACTGCCAGTAAATACATACAAAATTTAGACTGTGTGGAAGGAGCCCTAGTTGCGCAATGGTTTAGCCCTTGGTTCCTAACTGAAAGGTCTGTGGTTCAAACCCACCAGCAGCGCTGTAGACTTTTTTTTAAAACAATTAATTGAGCTTGTTTATGGCTTGTAAATAGAAAACTAAACAGTGTTGTTATCTAAGTAAATATATGTGTCTATATATATGTATATTTATACATATACATACACTCACACATATATGTCGTATGGATATAAAAAAAGAGAGACAGATAAAGCTATGATGTGTTTTTTTTTTTGTTTGTTTTCAGAACAAGAATAGGCATCTTATTTGGAACATCTGTCTCTTCAAAATTCTAGTAAATCTCTGTTCATCTCTTATGGCCGCCTCCTGACCAACATACTATCCTTTTTTGTTTACATCTTATCTTCCTTCCTAAATTAAAAGCTCACTGAGAGTTCAAACATCAAAGAATTCATGACTTAGTACTTATTACCCATAAATATGTCAGGCACTGAATATACAACTAGGAACAAGATACACCAGGAGCTTACAGACTAGTGGGGGGAAATGACAAGTATGGAATAATTGCCACAAAATTATGATAGATATTTGATGGATAAATAGATGAGTGGACGAATGAATGGATAAATATCCATGACGTAGTGGTTTTAATTTCTAAATGAAATCCAACCACAACCTGAACAGCTCCGAGGCATCCCTATGCAGAGGCAGTAGCAGAGAAAAGGCAAAATATCAGGCAGGAACTAAAACCCCTTAACAGGATTTGCCCTGAATACATGGCATTTCATAAAGCAACAAAGTGAAGGCATTCTACACCCTCTTTCAGTAGAGCACGAACAATATCTTTCAAATGCATCATATGGACGATAATGTCTTTGTCGTTCCCAAGTCTTAATTGCACAGAAATGTGGTATCATGTTTTGTTCCACGAAGACGAAAATAACCCGTGTACTATGCCATCCAATAAAAACAACTCAAAAAGAGGTCTAAACTTCTAAACATCTCCAAAAGAGGTCTAAACTTCTAAACATCTCCATTTCCTTCAATCTGAGTTTTTTGGGAGGATTTGGCATTAAATCAAACTTGAGTCTAATGCAGGTCTTACACAGTATTGCTACTGTTGCTTGTTTAGGAGATGGGTATCTAGAACTTGAAAAGGCAGCGATTCACCATGTCCTAGCTTTGGCAATGGCCAAATTACAAGCAATTCAAGGTCACTTCCTGTAACATTACCCAAGGAACCTATGTCATAGTGTTATAAAGGGGAGACAGGGCATTCAAATAATATGGAATTTGGAATCCACTCATCTAAGCATACAGTCCTGAGTATTTCAGGAAGGACACTTGGCTGACTTTAAAGAAATCAATTACCTGTCTCCCTCTTTCAACAGAACTATTTTTACCTATTCTCAGTAAAAACGTTCCACAAGCCCCTTGTATAATACATTTACTATAAGGCAGACATGTCCTTTATCGACCACATTACCCACCCATCCCTCACACTTCCAGACTGTTGTTGTGGTTGTTGGGCGCCATCAAGTTGATTCCAACTCACTGACCCTGTGTAACAGAGCAGAACAGCCCTGTAGGGTTTTCTTGGCTGTAATGTTTACAGAAGCATATCGCCAGGCCTTTCTCCCAGAGAGCTGCTGAGTGAGTTGGAACCAATAACCTTTTGGTTAGCACCCGAATGCTTAACCATTGCGTCACCAGGATTCCTTACCCTTCCATACTGGTCAACCCTTACTTTGTTCAGCTATTCATTCCTCTTGGAAAACCTGGTGGCGTAGTGGTTAAGAGCTATGTCTGCTAATGAAAAGTTGGCAGTTCGAATCCACCAGGCACTCCTTGGAAACTCTACTGGGCAATTCTTCTCTGTCCTATAGGGACACTATAAGTTGGAATCAATTCGATGGCAACGGGTTTGGTTTTTCTGGTTTTTTATTCATTGCTCCAGCACTTGACTCCAGAAGAACTAATCCTGATTTGTCCAAATCATGATAATCCTTTTTTTCCTTGAGAGGGATTGGTTTTAAAAAAAAGGACACGTGACCCAATTCTTACCAATGAGATCTAAGGAAAGCCTAGAAGGGGAAAGGTTTCAGGGAAAGGTTTCCTTGTTACTAGAAAGAGACAGAAAATGAAGGCCTCTTTCTGCTAAGTGGTAGTGAGCCTGCCTGTGACTCCTGGAACTGCAGCAGCCACCTTGTGAACTTGAGAACAAAGATAATCTGTTAAGGATGACACATCAGTCAGAAGGAACCTAAATCCTTGAAGATCACCTTTGAGCAGATACCTGTATTTCCCTATCACAGGATGTTTTATTATATAACTTAATAAATATTTCAGATTGTTTAAGACCCACCACCTGTCTACCAGTTTGTCATATTACGGTGACTTGCATGTTGCTGTGATGCTGGAAACTATGCAACCAGTATTTCAAATACCATCAGGGTCACCTATGGTAGACAGGTTTCAGAAGAGCTTTCAGACTAAGACAGGCTACAAGGAAAGGCCTCACAATCTACTTCTGACAATTGGGCAATGAAAGCCCTATTGGATCACAACAGAACATTGTTGGCTCATTTGCTTTGGACACATCATCAGGAGGGATCAGTCGCTGGAGGAAGACATCTCGTTTGGTAAAGCGAAGGGCCGGTGAGTGTAAGGGAGGCCCTTGGCGGGAAGGACTGAAACAAGAGTCATAACAATGGACACAAACATGCTGACAATTGTAAGTATGACGCAGGGTCAGGTACCATTTCGTTGTGTTGTACATAGCGTCACCATAATTTGGACCCAATGGAACGGCATCTATCTATCTATCTATCTATTTATCTATCTATCTGTCTGTCTGTCTATCATCTATCTATCTACCTGGAGCCCTGCTGGTGCAGTTGTTAAGAGCTTGGTTGCTAACCAAAAGTTCAGCATTTCAAATCCACCAGCTGCTCCTTGGGAACTCTATGGAGCAGTTCTACTCTGTTGCATAGGGTTTTTATGAGTTGGACTAGACTCTACAGCAACAAGTTATCTGTCTATTGTGTAAGACGGTTGTGTCAGTATTTTTTCCTTTTCTGCACCCAAAGGGATATTGATAAAAGTTTCTCTTCTCGTCTATTTCTAAGGTGATCACTCTGACTCAGGATTGCAGAGGAGCAAAGGTGAAGAGGAGCAGTGGGAAGGAAGACCAGGAGGGCAAGTGGACTTGAGGTACCACGCCTGAGATGTGACTTGAGATCCAGGTCACAGGCAACATCACCCCCAAAATGTTTCTTTGAGGATAATCCACCAAGCTAGTGCCCTTCAGTTTGCATCCTGATCCACAGGTTACCAGACGAGAGCAGGACACAGGAGTTTAACCCTAAAGCCATTTCATTTAGTTGCAAATCAGTGGACCAGGAGCTGGAGCAACCCTCCACAGAAGGTAACCAGATTCCTCTTTCATCTCTTTCAGCTTTAAGAAGCTAAACTCCAGTTAGAAAATAAGCTTGATATTTGAGACTAATTGTTTTCTTGGCCTTACCACATAATAATAATAGCAATTCTTAATCAAGAGCCTTCGTTCTCAGCCAATTTAGGCTAAATTAAGCAATAAAATTCACTGTGAACTTAGCATTAGAAATATGAGACCAAGACATTGTTCTATAATCATTTTTCATATAAAATCAAGTAAATTCACTCCAATACTTCTCTTATCCAAAGATGCCTATTATGTGATAAGCATGATTCTAGAGTCTATTATTCCTTTGTTTAATAGAACATTAGAACATAATCCCTGATTTGGGTATTGGTATTATCTAGAAGGAAAGGAAAAATAGAAGCGAATTAACTAATTATAAATGTAAATAAAGCAAGAGTGTTATACCGTGTTATACCATAGTTCAGACTATATGTTAGTGTGGATAAAGCAATGAGGAAGAATTCGGTTTGGAGGATTTAGCTATTGAACCAGGTTACAAATGAATTAATGCAAATGGATTGGAAGATACTGACCTGAGTAAGAAAATCAATTCAGGTAGGAAAGGTACCCTGAGCAAACCTACATGGCAATAAAAAAGAGCAAGATATATCCAGGGAAGGATAAGGAAAAATTAAGTGATTAAAACCAAAAGGGCCACATTTTAGAATATTGAAATACGAACTTTGATATGGAATTAATATTTTTAAACATCTATTTTTTCATTTAAACACCTAACGTGTGCTGAGTTTAAGCATACATTATCTCATTGATTCCTCTTTGGGCATGTAGAAAAAATGCCACCCCAACCAGTTTTCCTCCCGTCAAATTCCAGATCATGATGGTCCTGTGCGTATCAGGGCAGAGCTGTGCCCCTCAGGGTTTTTGGTGGCTGATTTTTCAGAAGTAGATCTCTAGGCCTTTCTTCTGAGGTGCCTCTGGGTGGGCTTGAACCTCCAACTTCATGGTTAGTAGCCAAGCATGTTGACTGTTTGCACTACCTGGGGCATTCCAGAAAAAAAGACAGCCATCAGGAGCTTGAGACTCAACGACGTCGAGCAGCTTGGCCAATTGAGTACAGCTGCTAAATGAATCCTATCATTTTATCCTATCAGAATCCAACTTACTTTTGTCTGACACTAAAATCCAGGCTTTTTCCACAGTATCTCTTCTTGGTTAATAATGCAGCTATCTGAAGTCTCAAAGTCCAGGGGAAAAACAAACAAACAAACTCTATTTGAGGAAAAATGCAAGAGAGATTTCCGGTAGTTGTACTTGGTGGAGAATGTTCATCCCGTTCACCTCCTCATTTCTAAATAACTTATACACACAAAGCTTTACACTTTAGACATGAGAATATTTTCCTAGACATGACATATAGACAGTGTCATTTCATCATTTTGCTGTCAGTACAAGACTTCCTTATATCTTATCTTCCTTATATACTGCTTCTTTCTCATGGCTTCCTACCGTCTCAAAAGGCCCACTTAATTTGTGTGTGTGTGTGTGTGTGTGTGTGTGTGTAGGCTCAGAGGAAAACTAGCCTATCTTAACACCATCCTGTACTAGCCATGACAGTACTTTTTTAATAGTTTAAGAGGAAGATTTGACAATATGCTTATTAAGGCTGGGAAACTGTTCCCAAGTTACCTGAGTTCTGATTTCACTCTATTTAAAAAAAAATTTTTTTTCTTTTTTTTTTTTTAATAAGGGTTATGTGCCCGGTCACAGCTCTGAAACCCCGATTCCTCAAGCCATGATAGAAGAATAAATGGGGAGAACCTCAGAAGAGATCTGATTCTGGAGAAATGAGTGCATAACTTAGGATAAGTTTGCCTAGAACCTACCCATTAAAATTATTCAAGAGTTTGCAAGAGTGGGCACTGATATTTATATGCCAAATGGTGCACTTTTCAGCAGGACAAAAAAATCAAGTTCGCAAAAAAGACCAGACTCATTATTCTGACAGAGACTGGAGGAATCCCCAAGACTTCGGCCTTAAGATGCCCTTCTGAACTGGAACTGAAGCCATTCTTGGAGACCACCTTTCAGCCAAACCATAGACAGGTCATTAAATAAACAATAACACCCAAGAGGGATATGCTGCTTAGAACAACCAGTTATACAAGATCAAAAGAGCAACATTTGCCCAAAAACAAAAATGAGAAGGCAGGAAGGGGTAGAAAATCAGGACAAAAAGGAACAGGGAACCTAGGATAGAAATGGGGAAAGTGCTGACACATTATGAGGAATGAAACCAATATCACGAAACACTTTATGTACAAACTGTCAAATGGGAAACTAATTTGCTCTGTAAACGTTCACCTAATGCAAAAAAAAAAAAGAATCAGCATTTTATCAAGATCCCTGAGTGATTCTTACATATAATAATTTTTGAGAACCACTGCTTTACTAGTGATTCTCAGAATTGGTCCCAACCAGCAGCATTAGCCTTGCCTGGGAACTCATTAGAAATGCAAATAGGTTTTCATTTCATTCTCATTTGAACTCTCTATTTTTAGATTTGGTATCATAAGTCTCGTGGAGATTAAACCATTTGTTCAAGGTCATGGATTAAAACTTAAATTGCTTTTTAACATCGGAACTGAAGAACTATCCTGGGAACCATTTTGACAAATTTTCCCCAGAGAAAGAGAACATAGAGAACATACCTTTCCATCCTATCACCTTTCCCAAAAGAATGTCTGAATTCATCAAGTACGCTTTTAAAATCTGATACTTTAATCACAAGGACAGAATGCTGTCTTCAAACTTGTTCATCTTCTTTAAGGTCTGCGACTTACTGCCCTTGGTGCTGAAAATGGGTCTCAGGTTGCCCTGATAAGATCTAACCATTTTTCTCCAGGCTGGTCAAACCTACAGCATGTATCTGAAGGCTGAAACCAACAGAGGACTACCATACTCTTAGGGCCAGAGCCACGGCAGTGGAGGCAAAACTTGTCTTTACATACAGTAACCGCTAAATAAATAAATGGCTCAGATGAGCATCATTTTTCGGAGTTATTGGTTCAGATGCTTGACTCCAGGACTCCACCGATTTATCACAGATCAATTGCAGAAAATTTATTCCAGAAAGCTACTGGTTTCAAATCAAACTCGGGGAGCAATTAGGAAAGAGAGCAAATGGAAGCATTTGGTTTTCAGGAAACCATTTCTGGTCTGTCCCATTTGCAAACATGGGGGTAGCAAAATTCAGTCTTACAGAGATCTGGTTGGGGGGCAGGGTGGTGGGAGGTGGGCAGAAAAAGAGGACTTGAAAAATGCAGCCTGAGTATGAGACCTCCTGTGGTTGGTCAGATTCGATTGCTAAGTCTCAGGAAACCCCGAACTATTTCTCCTGGAAATTAAACTGAGATTTGAAACTAATGAGGGGCCCAAGTATAGAAGAGTGTCGGATAGCATATGCAGCTAATTATTTCAACCAGAGGGGCCAAAGGGACCTTGGGATATTTCCATACAGCCTATAAACTAGAGGAGTTAATCCTAAAAGCTTGGAGGGAAAAAAAAAAAATAGAGTCCCATCATAAGAAAGCAGAAATTGAATCTACTAATAATTTCTCCTCACCTTCCTCGGAGGTTACATTAATGCCAGGTAGGAAGGTTTCAGTCCCAATTAAGGTCAGCTGGAATTTATTGTGAAAATTTGGCCAGAAACAAAAGATGGCTGTCACCTAGGCCAGTCCCAGACTACCCTAAAGATTTTCATCTGAGAATTCAAAGTTTTGTGGGTGAGATTTTATTTTAACAGGAAAATTCTTTCATAAGGAGGTGAAAGAAGCCAACCCTTGCTACCAGGAATCACTCAATCTGGTCAGTCAGGTATGGTGGTTTAGGCACCCTTGATGTACACAGAAAGTCTTGTCTTGGTAACCCGGTGGGGGAGGTCATCAGAGATTGGGAGGGGGGCTTCAAACCAGTTCGTTCTGGTTGGAACCCCTGCTGAGAATTTGCATTTCTAACAAGTTTCCAGGTGATGCTAACACTGCTGATTAAGGACCGATTCTGAGAACCACTGAAGGCAAAACCAAACCTCCTGCTTGGGGAATCGATTCCAACTCACAGCAACCCTATAGGACAGAGTAGAACTGCCCCCACAGGGTTTCCAAGGCTGTACTGTAATTTTTATGGAAACAGACTGCCACGTCTTTCACCTGCTGAACAGCTGGTGGGTTCGAACCACTGGCCTTTTGGTTAGCAGCAGAGCACTGTAACCACTGTACTACCAGTGCTCATATACATATGTATACATATGTGTGTGTGTGTATATGCACATATACATACAAATTCAGTTTTACTGTCAAGGAGTTCTGAATCAGATGGTAAGATGGTATCTGCAATACAGGAAAAATGCCTCTGAAAAGTGAGTGCGAAATAATGGTCTTGGCCAGCTGATCTCAAATCAGGCTGATTCTTAGCATCACTGATGTTGCTTAAAAATGAAAACCAAGCAAATAGAAGTTTTGGGTTCCATTCTCAGACCCTACTTCATTAAACCAAGGAATCTTTATCTTTTACGTTCCCCTGGGAATACCAATGATCACCAGGCTTGTGAAAAACTTACCTAATTCATAAAGCATCGAACATCTGGGACTATGGTAAAATTTGAGGAACTAAAAAAAAATCATTCCAAATTATCATTAACATCTAGAGGAGCAGACAGACAGAGGGTCTATACAAGTGGCAATGCCATATACAGTTAGCAAATACAATTGTTTTTCACAAAATTAAAATTAATATATGACACTCCGTGTGCTGAAGAAGCAGGTGATATATACGTACCTGAAATGGCAAAACAACCAATAAATGCTAGCTAATGTTTTAATGCTTTCATTATCATTATCACAAGTAGTATCATTACGTACGGACTCTCTAGAGAATGGTCAGTCGACTTTTTTTCACAAAGAGCCAAATACTAAATATTTTAGGCTTTGTGGACCCTATAGTCTCTGTTACGCCTATTCAGTGATACCACTGTTGAGCAAAAGTGGTTGTAGACAACACATAAACATGGAAGCGTGGTTCCGGTACAACTTTATTTGTGGAGACTAAAATTTGAATTCCATATTTTTTTTATGTGTGATCAAATATTATTAGCTTTTTCAACTATTTAAAAATGTACAAACCCTTCTTCTCTGCAGATAGTACAAAATCAGGCATTGGGCCAGATTTGGCCAGCCCCTGGTCTACAGTCTCACCAGTCACCGGTTGTGTTGAGTTGATTTCAACTCATAGAGACCCCATGAGTGTCGGAGTAGAACTATGCTTCATAGGGAAAACTCAGTGCTTATTTTTAGGAAGTAGATCACCAGCTTTCTGGGTGGAATCGAGCCTCCAACCTTTCAGTTAGCCCCTGAGTGTGTTAACCTTTGTACCCAGAGACATAGCCTAGAGTCTACAATGAAATGATTAGATTTGAGTGTCGGGTGATCCAATAATCATCCAATGGCCTATTCCATCATTGCTAAGTTTGGGCATTTTCTACGTTAGAGAAACTGTGTTATATTCTTTCCGAAGACTGCGAAGTTATAATTGCTAATCACAAGGCCTTTTAACATACAAACAGGAATCTCGCATCTGTGGGTGGTGCTTTAGGGGTGCACCTGCCCCTGAGAAGAAAACCTTGCCTTCAAAGTTTTCCCAACTCCTGCTGCAAAGAACATCTGATTTCCAGAGTCATGTAAATCCCAGTTTTGCCTACCAGTAAATTCATGTACATCATGTTAACATCGGGTTTATATTAAACAGTTACATTAAGGATTGGACTAGAAGATTAAATTGTTTGCATACGTTGCAGCCACAGAGGGACTGGCCCCACCACTGTGCCTGCCAGTGGCACTGAACAAGGATCAGACAGTTCCTCATCAGAGAAGTGGGTGAGACACTAAGCTGGGCAGCCTTGGTCCATTCAGCTTCTGCTCTTAGCTCAACAACTTCCAGGCAGGCTGTCTGCTATACCCTACCAAGAGTGGTTTTAATTTATGACACTGGAGAAAATAATTTCCTGCAACAGAAAGAAACTTTCTCCAACTCTATACTCAGCCACATCAGCTCCGACTCGTTGCAACTTCATATGTGTCAGAGTGGAACTGTGCTCCACAAGCTATACCGATGGCTGATTTTTTGGAAGTAGACCACTAGGTGCCTCTGGATGGACTCCAACCACCAACCTTTCAGTTAGTAACTGAGCACATTAACAGTTTGCACCACTCAGGGACCCCTGATACTCGGTAGTGGTGTCTTTTCCCCAGCACTAGTATTTTCCTTTTGTATTTTGATGCCAGTTATGGCATTGCTAGATGTTGTGGGTTGGGAATGACATCAGATTTTTCAGCTTAAATATTCTGCAAGAGATTGAGCTGGGGAGAGAGTGAAGGTGGTTCTAAGCCACGTCACTAAGGAACACTGTTGCTCTTTTCCTCTGAGATTCAGATCCAGAGAGAGTGACAGCTAAGAAGAACTTGGGTTTGCAGCCTCCCCTGGGCTATTTCTCTTGCCATGAACACGCAGCGTTGCCCAGGACACTCCAACAAGCAAATGGTCTGCAGAACAAATGTTTTTGTGGGGAAAAAAATAAGCACCACGGACGCCAAGTGAAGTGTCTGGAGAAGAGTGTGTTGTTAAAGTGGGTGATTCATTAGGTCTTGTCTCAGTGTCAGATGTTCACCGTTCGATGCTATTGCCTCCAATTTCAATCATTTTTAAAGAAGTGCCGAAAAAGGTGGTGAAAGGCACCTCACTCTGTTCCCTCGCTTGAAAAACAGTCTGCTTGTACGCTGTGGTAAAACTTTGCATTTTGGCTAGACACCCTGTGAGGAGCTGTGCTGGAGCTTGGCTTTCTACATTTTTCCCCCAAGTTTATACAGTCACCCGAAGGCAGGAAGAGAAAAGAGTATTTCAAGAATCCCTCCTGGTGGCATCTGGGAAGTAAAAAAAAAAAAAGGGAGGCCGGCATGGTAAGCCCTGCTTTGCAGAGAGAAACCCCATCACTACACTAATCGCCAACTCTCCGGAAAGTGACAGCTTTCCCGCAAGGGCTGAGGGTGCATGCTTTTCTGCTGGGAGTCCTTGTCTCCTAGAATTCATTTCAGAACCCCTGGAAAGTCTGGAACTGCTGATGGTGGTTTATCATCACCAATTATGAGCAGGGCTACTGTTGCTATCATAGCCCCGATTGCTGCCAGTCTCCAGTGACCTCATGGTTCTCTGCCACCCCTCCCAATGCCTCTGCGAGGCACAGCGACCACTCCCTCTACACGACGACGGATGATGCAGGTCAGAAAGTGGTTAGGAACATTCCAACCAACACTCCAAGGTCTTCCATAGGTAAGGGGGGATTAGCAGCCACCAATGAAATGTGGCTTTGGGGGATTCTCATCTCAGATCTAGGCCTCCATATTCTCAAACATTTCTTGACACAGTTGATATCCATTTTATTAGAAGTGCAATTCTTGCCTATAGAAACTTTCTGAGTTCTGGTGGGCTGTCTCTGACTCAGGCCTTTAGCAGTAGGCTGTTGTTGCCAGTTGCCATTGAATTGGCTCTGACTCGTGGTGACCTCATGTACAACAGAACAAAATGCTGTCTGGTCCCATGCCATCTTCATGATTATTAGCCTGCTTGGGTCCATTGTTGCCTGCCAACCTATGGGGATCATCTTCTAGCATTATATTGGACAGTATTCCATGGTGATCCAGATGGTTTTCATTGGCTAATTTTCAGAAGTTAATTACCAGGTCTTTCTTCCTAGTCTGTCTTAGTTTGGAAGCTCTGCTGAAACCTGTCCACCATGGATGAATTTGCTGGTATTTGAAAATGGTGGTAGCATAGCTTCCAGAATTATAGCAACACACAAGCCACCACAGTATGACAAACTGACTGACACCTGGAGTAGCAAGTTATAGGATGTTTAAGATTTAGCTAAAAAGTTAAGTGGTAATGTTTCCTACAAACCAAAGGCAGCATAAAGGATAATTGGTTGGAGCTGGAGGTGGGATGGAGAGTAGGTAGATAAACATGACTAGGCAGATTAAAACCACCAAGGCCATTTGAAATATATGTAGGCCAAGAAATAATAATGCTGCATACTTTGTTTAGCAACATACAGGCTTCCATATATTTTCACAAATATAAATCACATAGTGCTCACAAATGCATGGTTAATTGTCACTGATTAGTGAGGGTCTACAAAGTGTCAATCATCATCTTTATACATCACCTTATTCCATCTTCAACCTAGATTAAGAGGCTTAGAGAGACCAAAGCCATTTAGCCAATGAGTGGGAGAGATACAACTCTACAACAGGGCTGTTTGTTGTGGTGGTGTTTTTTTAACCTCCAAGTCCTGTACTTTTCCTTTTTCTATAATACAGATCAAAGAAGAAAGGAAATCCTAGGGCTCTCTACATGATAAGATGGATTTTACACCTTCCAGTGAGCGAGAAAAGAATTTCATCCCTCCCATTTCTCCAAGGCTTTGGGGAGCATCCTTGTGGTAAGAAATCACAATCAAAATCAAGGTCCCCAAATGACACACTCATGGGGTTAAATACTAAGACTTTCCTCTTAATCTCATTGTACCCTTTCCTTTTTTCACAGCACAACCTGCACAGTGAGCTGAAAGAAACACCATGAAAAATACAATAAAAAAATAAATAAACTAGCAACAGTTAGCTCCACCATCTGATGGCCAATCACTGCAATAATTCTTTAGGTCAACTGTTTGTGCGCCATCATCTAAAAATGCAAACTTCTTGACATGACCACCCTCCCCTTCCTCCTACTCTTGAGTCCAGATGTTCACCTATACTTACTATAGACAGTGACTACAGGCCGATATTCCCAAATCACAGACTCACTAAAGTAGAAGGAGCCTGAGAACAGAACCCAGCAGGTCTGTTTTTAATCCTTTCCAGACAAATGAGATAAAATTTCAAAAGCTCTTCAGAGAATGTGAATCCCCTCCCTGTTTGGTGACCTGTTTTGAAGCTTTGCTCCCTTGATCAGAGAGAACTTCATTATCATTGCTCTCAAGTTCATCATGCTGAGATTTCACCTTCTTTAAAAAAAAAAAAAAATGGTGTGTCCAATTTTACGAAACCCCTTCAAGCATAAATCTGAATTTGTAAGCACATATATTGGGTCTTGGTGATTAACTTACAAAATAATACCGTATTCTACAAAAGACATTACATAGGGAGTCTTTCAATATGACTCATTCTAAGATATTTAAAATATGACTCAGTGCAGGAATGTTTGTGATACAGAAAACTTCATAGAGACACAATTATTAAGTAAGGTTAAAGACATTTGCACATACGAATATATTTAGACAATGCTTTCTTCACGTTCATGTCATCTGCCTAGATCACATATTTGTGTAAGGAAATAAAGTTTCCTCGATAGATACACGTGGATGCAACTTTGCTGGTCTGTATGCATCTGCATCCGCCCATGAATGAGGCCATTTCAAGCACATGTATGTGTCTGTGCGTGGGTAGAAAGATAAGCTTAGCAATTGTGTGATTTGTTTCTGCTTAGGCAGTAAGTTACTAATCTCCTGATTGGAACCAGATTTGTATGAATGAGGAGTTGAAATTGGAACAGTCACTGCTGTGTGCAGGATGTAAAGTGAATAAAATGAATGGGGTATTAACCTTTAACCACTGAATATTAATCAGCTTTTCATAAGAATGAAAACACAGAGCTTGCCACACAAAATATTTTCAGCATTTATTGACAGGATATGATTTCTTTTCTCACTCGGCCCTTTTACTTCCAGTCAAGGACCTGAACACAGGACAATAGACTTGACACAGACTAATGTACCATTTGAGAAAGCCCAGTTACCGCGGGTGGGTCTGACTCCACGAATGTGTCAAACCTGGTGAAATGATATGGCTCTATCAGAAGCAAGGCTCTCTTCCAGGCACTGTTGCCAGCACAGGCCAAACTAAGCCCAAAGGGAATTCACAGAAAGACCATGGGCAGGAAACTCTGATGGCCACAAAATGAACATGTTAAAGGAATATATTTCCTAGTACCCTGGAGAAGACTTGCCATTGGGAATAGCTTCTGTTTGGACGAGACCTACATTCCCTCCAAGAAAAAAAAAAAATCAGAGTCATATCATAATGGAATCTGGATGAAAACAAAACTTGAAATAGTCTTCTTTGTTCTTACGCAATATTGAAATCACTTTTGTTCAAGAATGCAAGGTCTTACACTCAGATCCATATAATGATAACAGCATGGGAAGCTGGACAATGAAAAGAGAAGACAAAAGAAATGATTCTTTCCAATTGTGGTGTTGGTGAAGAATTTGAGTATACCATGGACTGCCAGAAGAATGAACAAATCAGTCTTTAGAAAAAATACAACCAGAATGCTCCTTAAAAGCAAGGATGGCGGGACTTCATCTCGCTTACTGTCTACATGTCATCAGGACAGACAACTCACTAGAAAAGGACATTCTCTTTGGTAAAATAGAAAGTCAGCAAAAATGAGAGAAACTTTCAATGAGAAAAAAAAAAAAGGCGGCAACAAAGGGCTTGAACATAACAACAATCAGGAAGATGGCACAGGACTGGGAAACATTTTGTTCTGTTATATATAAGGTCACCATGAGTCAGAGCAAATTCAACGGCAACTAAAAAACAACAACGATAATATCTGTTGTTGTTGTGTGTTGTCAAGTTGATTATGATTCAGAACATGTACTATATCAATTTCTAGATTTCTCTCTCTCTCTCTCTCTATACACACACACACACAGACACACACACACACACATATATAAGTAGTCCCCAATTCACCACATAGTCATGTTACGACAAATCACACTTTGAACATCTGTTGTTGTTAAGGTTTTTTTTTTTTTTTTTGGTACATCTTATCACTGGTAATATGTACACCTGCAATATTGGAGCACATAATTTATTGATGCTATCATCCTCAGATGTTCACTCACAGATGTTTAATGTTATGATTTGTTGTTCAAAACACTGCCATAAAGCAGGCTATGATGACTGAAAAAGAGGTATTCGACTTACTTCAGAATCAACTTATGACAGAGTCCAAAGAATGGAACCCTGTTGAAAGTCAAGGACTACCTGTATATATACCTATACTTATATATATATATAGATACTTATATATATGGACATTTAAGATACACATATAGATATGTAATTGTTATGTCTTCCTTCCACCACGGGTCTGTCAGTTTGTTCTACTGTGGTGGCTTGCATGGTGCTGTGATGTTGGAAGCTGTGCCACAGATATCTCAAATACCAGCAGGTCGCCCATGGTGGACAGATTTCAGTGGAACTTCCAGACTAAGACAGACTAGAAGGAAGGACTTGCGGTCTACTTCTGAAAAAATTAGCCAGTGAAAACCTTATGGATAGCAGCAGAACATTGTCTGATATCATGCCAGAAGATAAGCCCCTCAGGTTAGAAGTTACTCAAAAGACGACTGGGGAAGAGCTGCCTCCTCAAAGTGGAGTTGAGCTGCCTTCTCAGAGTAGAGTTGACCTTAATAATGTGTATGGAATCAAGCTTTTGGAACCTTCATTTGTTGATGTGGCACGACTCAAAATGAGAAGAAACAGCTGCAAACGTCCATTAATAATTGGAATGTGGAATGTATGAAGTAAAAATCTAGGAAAATTGGAAGTCATTAAAAGTGAAATGGAATGCATAAACATCGATATCCTAGGCATTAGCGAGCTGAAATGGACTGGTGCTGGCCATTTTGAATCAGATAATCTTAAGGTCTACTATGTCAGGAACGACAAATTGAAGAGGTATAGCATTGCATTCATCATCAAAAAGAACACTTCAGGATCTATTCTGAATAACAGTGCTATCAGTGCTAGGATAATATCCATACACCTACAAGAAAGAGTAGAATACAACTATTATTCAGATTTATGCACCAACTACTAATGCCAAAGATAAGGAACTTTAAGATTTATACAAACTTCTGCAGTCTGAAATTGATGAAACATGCAATCAAGATGCATTGATAATTACTGTTGATTGGAATATGAAAGTTAGGAACAAAGAAGGATCACTGATTGGAAAATATGGCCTTGGTGACAGAAAATATGCAAGAGATCGCATGATAGAATTTTGAAAGACCAATGGCTTACTCATTGCAAATACCTTTTTTCAACAACATAAATGGCAACTATATGAGCTCACTGGATGGAAAACACAAGAATCAAATTAACTATGTCTGTGGAAAGAGACAATGGAAAAGCTCAATATTATCAGTCAGAACAAGGCCAGGGGCCAACTGCGGGACAGACCATCAATTACTCATATGAAAGTTCAATTTGAAGCTGAAGAAAATTAAAACAAGTCCACAAGAGCCAAAATATGACCTTGAGCATATCCCACATGAATTTAGAAACCATCTCAAAATAGATTTTCATGCATTGAACACTAATGACCAAAGACCAGACAAGTTGTGGAATGACATCAAGGACATCATATATGAAGAAAGAAAAAGGTCATTAAGAAGACAGGAAAGAAAGAAGAGACCAAAATGGATGTCACAAAAGACTCTGAAACTTCTTGAATATAGAGTAGCAGAGTAGCTAAAACAAATGGAAGAAATGATGAAGTAAAAGAGATGAACGGAAGATTTCAAAGGATAGCAGAAGAAGACTAAATTATTATAATGAAATGTGCAAAGACCTGCAGTTAGAAAACCAAAAGGGAAGAACATGCTTGGCATTTCTCAAGTTGAAAGAATTGAAGAAAAAATTCAAACCTCGAGTTGCAATTTTGAAGGGTTCTGTGGGCAAAATATTGAATGATGCAGGATGCATCAAAAGAAGATGGAAGGAATACAGAGTCATTATACCAAAAAAGAATTGGTCAACGTTCAATCATTTCAGGAGGTAGCATATGATCAAGAACTGATGGTATTGGAGAAAGGAGTCCAAGCTGCACTGAAAGCATTGGTGAAAAACAAGGCTCCAGAAATCGATGGAATATCAATTGAGATGTTTCAACAAACAGATGCAGTGACGGAGGTGCTCACTCACCAATGCCAAGAAATTTGGAAGAGAGCTACTTGGCCAATGGACTAGAAGAGATTGATATTTGTGCCCATTTCAAAGAAAGGTGATCCAACAGAATGAGGAAATTAGCAAACAATATCATTAATATCACACAAAAGTAAAATTTTGCTGAAGATAATTCATAATTGGTTGTAGCAGTAAATTGACAGGGAACTGCCAGAAATTCAAGCCAAATTCAGAAGAGGACGTAGAATGAGGGATATCTTTCTTGATGTCAGATGGATCTTGGCTGAAAGCAGAGAATGTCGTAAAGATGTTTACCTGTGTTTCATAGACTATGTAAAGGTATTCAACTGTATGGATCATAACAAATTATGGATAACATTGCAAAGAATGAGAACTCCACAACAGTTAATTGTGCCCATGAGGAACTAGTACATAGACCAAGAGGCACTCGTTCAAACAGAACAAGGAGATACCGTGTGGTTTAAGGTCAGGAAAGGTGTGAGTCAGGGTTGTAACCTTTCACCATACTTATTCAATCTGTACACTGAGCAAACAATCCAAAAAGATGGACTATATGAAGAAGAGCGTGACATCAGAATTGGAGGAAGACTCATGAACGATCTGTGATATGCAGATGAAACAACCTTGCTTGCTGAAAGCGAAGAAGACTTGAATCACTTACTGATGAAGATCAAAGCCTTCAGTATGGATTGCACCTCAATATAGAGAAAACAAAAATCCTCACAAGTGAACCAGTAAGCAACATCATGATAAACACAAAATACTGAAGTTGTCAAGAATTTCGTTTTACTTGGATCCACAATTAATGCCCATCAAAACAGCCGTCAAGAAATCAAAGACCTTATTGCACTGGGCAAATCTGCTGCAAAAGACCTCTTTAGAGTGTTTAAAAGCAAAGACGTCACTTTGAGGCCTAAGGTGAACCTGACCCAAGCCTTGGTATTTTCAGTCACCTCCTATGCATGCAAAAGCTGGACAAGGAATGAGAAAGACCAAAGAAGAATTAATGCCTTTGAATTATGGTGTTGGTGAAGAATATTAACTATACCATGGACGGCCAGAAGGACAGACAAATCTGTCTTGGAAGAAGTACAGCCAGAATGCTCCTTAGAAGTGAGAATGGTGAGACTATGTCTCACATACTTTGGACAAGTATTCAGGAGGGACCAGTTCCTGGAGAAGGACATTATGTTTGGTAAAGTAGAGGGTCAGTGAAAAAGAGGAAGACCCTCAAGGAGATGGATTGGCACAGTGTCTGCAGCAACGGGCTCAAGCATAACAATTGTGAGGATGGTGCAGGACCGGCCAGTGTTTCCTTCCGTTGCACATAGTGTCACTATGAGTCAGGACTGACTCAACAGTACCTAACAACAACAACATGTCTTCCTTAAAGATGTTTTGAAACAGTATATATTTAAACATTATATATTTATATCTATAAAACTCCTTGCATAGTGCCACAAAGAGTAGATTTCACGTGACCAGACTCAAGTGGCAATTGAGCTCAGTTGTGAGAACTGGGGGGAGGAAGGAGGGAAGGGAAGGATTTCTTCAATACTCATGCAAATTGCTTTGAATGTTTTCACAAATATTTCTGAATGTCTTCACAGAATTGAAAAGTCTTCAATTTTTTTCATTTATTTAAAAGCTATACTTCAAATGAGGGCAATGGTTTCTACGATACTGTATTATTTAGAGTAAGCTTTCTGTATCATTACCTTTAATCCCTACTTACTGTAAAAAGTGGCAAAAATGCGAAGATAATGCATTTAATGAATAAGCTGCAAAAAAGTATGTTGTGTTAGTACATATAAAAGAACTACAGACATTTGCCTAGCTTATTTATTGCCCAAGTCACGTCATCGATAGGCAATGGTGGTTTCCTGACTTATCAATAACGAAGACACAAAAAAATTAGCAAAGATATCCAGATCCAGGAGGATATGGGATTAGATTGTCTAAACTGGTGCTTCAATAATTCTGTGCTGCGCTTTTCCCAAGATCTCATGACCACTTCTCTGTGTTAAATAGCCTTGGTCCTAACCAGGGTTTCATTCTGGTTTGACCCTTGCTGAGTGAGAATTTGCATTTTCACCCAGATGTACTGAATAAGAATCGACGTTTGAACAAGATCCCCTGGTGATTCTTATGTATACATACGAATTTTAATAAGATCCTCTCCTGGGGGTCTTGCTAAACTATAGATTCTGATTCAGTATATTCAGTATATCTGAAGTGGAAATCCAAATTCTCAGCAGGGGGTCAAGCTGGAATGAACCGGTTGGAAGCCCTGATCCCAACAAGCCTGAGTCTGCCTTAGCAGATAAGATCAGTTTGTAATCCTGGAAGGCAAAGTGGAAGCCCCAGGAAGAAAATGGAATGACTCAGCATACATGCTGAGAATGGGATCCGAAACTTGAAATTCAAAGAGGCAAATGCTCAGTTTCTTGAAGGAAGACTTATTTGGAGGATGTCATCGTCTACCCCTCCCCGCCCATCTGAATTCCACTGGCATTGCCAGCATTCTCCCTCTCTCTTTGGTCCCTTGGGTTTTCCCCTTTCTGTCATTCTCAACCGTGAGCCAAACACCTCAAAACCCAGAATCCTGAGGCAAATAACTGTTGCAGTCTTCTGGGTTTCAGGACCGGACCACAGTTGCATCTCCATTCCAAGTCACCTCACCAAAATACCCAGAACCGGAGATTCAGGCAGTTTCTGTGGGAGGAACTTATAAGCTACCTAGCATGTGAAAGGAGCCTTAACAAGAGGTTTATACAATACCTTGGCTGAGATCATAAATAAGTGGAGTGCTCCTCCCCTTTTTGGAATCAGAATGTTATAGATTGAATTGTGTCCTCCCAAAATACGTATCGAAGTCCTGACCCTTGTACCTGTGGATATGATCCTATTTGGAAATAGGGTTTTTCTTTTGTTATGTTAGGTCATGCCAGGGTAGGGTGTGTCCTAAACCCAGTCACTTCTGAGTTATAAAAAGAGCAGAAGAGACACAGAGGCAGGCACACACTGAGGAAGACAGATACAAGGTGAGGATCACCAAGGAACAAGGATGGAATCGACGTGGCTGAGTCCCTAATTTGGGCTTTTAGCCTCCAGAACTGTGAAAGCATAAATTTCTGTTCCTGAAAGCCACCGGCTTGTGATATTTATGTTACAACAGCATTAACTAAGTAAGACACAGCAGCACCGGGTAACTAAGACAGAATTCCAGAAAAAAGCAGAACGATCTGGAAAGCATCCCCTGAAATACAGTGGATTTGAAATTTTTTCTGTCAATATTTCTTGGGTCCAAGAATAACATATGGGTCTATGAGAGCTTTTAAATCTCTAGCTGAGATTGAGATAAATCCTTAAATCTCTACTTGAGATCGAGCTGATGTTTTTGCACCTGTCGCACAAACGCTATTTAAGATACCCACACTGTATCCCAGGACTTAATGCAAACTCTCAGCATATCGGAGGGCCGAAGTAACAATCTAGATGCAATTGGCCAGATGGATTGGAGTGAAATCTCTCCCAATCCCCCCACATTATCTGAACAATTTACAAATACATAATCATCGTATTCCAGTGGAAAAATAGTATGCCCTGATTCATTTCTCCCAAATGCCTGGCCTTCCCGTCACTGTTCCACCAAGAAAGTGCCATGTCCTGGGAAGCACAGAAGATAACTCTGTGAGGCCAAGCTGTCCCTCTTTAAAATGCAGACAGAATTCATTTGTTTTCATTAACTCCTTATCAAGTTACCTGGTTTTGATTCCCAGCACAAAATGTATCTTTAAAAAAAAAAAAAGTGGTAGATTTTCAGGAAATAGCAAGGTCTTTTTTTACTGAGATAAAAATCATTTGGCAGGGTGAAATACTCCTAGTTTTCAGTAGAAAGAAAGAAAGAAAAAAAAAACTTTTTTGGGAGATGCTAATGACCCACAAAGAAAAAGATGGAATTTTTTTTTTTTTTTAAGACCTTACTTTTTGAAAACAGCTCAGTTTTCAGCTGATCTTTGAAGAAATGTCAAAGTTATTCCTTTGGGAGTCATGTCAGAGCTCAACCAGGCCTTACGATGGCTACAGTAAAGCAGTGAGCATTTCAGGTGACTTTAATTAAAGGGCCCAGCCTCATCGGAACTGACCTTTCAGATATAGCCTTTCATCTCCAGAAACAATGAAGCTGGTAAGGGCCAGGGATACAGGCCCAAAGAAGGGAGACTTGGAGCATGGCTGGAGTGCTATCCAAGGCACTTCACTGTGAGGTAACTGACCAGGTTGGGAAACAGTGCTCCTTCAAAAAACCAGACCAAGCCCATTGCTGTCAAGTTGATTCCAACTCATAGCAACCCTATAGGACAGAATAGAACTGCCCCATAGGGTTTCCAAGGAGTGCCTGGAGGGTTTGAACTGCCGGCCTTTTTGTTGGCAGCCATAGCTCTTAACCACTACACCACCAGGGTTTCCTACAGTGCTCCTTGGGAAGGCAGTTTTACAACTAGACCAGTGAAGGAAAAGGGGATGTCCCATAGGCTAGAGGGAAAGAAGGAAAGCCAAAGATGACCCCCAAGGTTAGTTTTATCTCTTAACTAGGAGCCAATAGAATCCCTGGGATCCCTGGTGGTGCTATCCAAAAGGTTGGTGGCTCAAACACACCCAGCAATTCCAAGGGAGAAAGACCTGGAGATCTACTCTCATGAAGATTATAGTCTAGGCAACCATGTACAGCGGTTCTACTGTGTCACATGGGATCCCTATGAATTAGAATCAATGGCATCTAACAACAACTAGAGCCCTCCTGACTCCCAGAGTGGTCCACCTCACTCCATTCTCTAGGATCACATGCTGATGGGGAAAGGGATGGTCTAAAGAAAGAACAGAAAAAGAGATAAGAAAAAGGAAAGGTAAGAGCAGGGTGGTCCTTCCACAAAGGATCACCTCCTTGGAATATGTTCACACCAAGAACAGCAAGCCCCCTTAGCCTCGCTCTGAAATGAATACAATGCAGATGTCAGGACCACTTACAAGTCTCCCTAAGAAGGCAGCCCGGAAACAATCAATGGAAGAGGTCATCAGCCAGCTTCTAGCCTACGGAGAAAACAGGTCCTCGGTCCACAGGGACTGAGGGGCGAGGAGGAAGAGGAGTAGGAATTACAGGGTCTGGAGGAAGAGAGGGAATGGTGGACTCTTACTGTTGGCATTTACCCAAGGAAGGGGTCAACAGTGAAAAGACTGCTGTCCTTCTCATCCCACTGCAGGTAGCTAGCTAGCTCGCTAGTAGACACAGATGTTGATACAGTTTTTTCCTACATATGAAGAGAGATTCTCCACTTCTGTGGTGACTTTTAAATGATTCTATGTCTAAGTTTAGCAAGCCTTGCTGTTGTTAGCTGTCATCAAGTTGGCCCCCAAATCATGGCAACCCCATGTAAAATGGAGTGAAATGCTGCCCTGTCCTACATGTCCGTCCCCAGGATCAGGTGCAGATGGGACCATCGTGATCCATAGAATTTTCATTGGCTGATTTTCAGAAGTAGATCATCGGTCCTTTCGTCCTAGTCCATTTTAGTCTGGAGGCCCTGCTGAAACCTGCTCAACATCTTAGCAACAGGCAAGTCTCTGCTGGCAGACAAGTGGGGCTGCACACGAGGTGCATAGACTGGGAATCGAACCTGGGTCTCCCATGTGGAAGGCAAGAATTCTGTCACTGAAACACTAAGGTCCCCAAAAGAATAACAATAAAGAAGTCCAAAAATTTTCTAATTTTTCCAACAATGATGACTTCGATAATTTGGCTTTTCCGTGAAATAATCAAATTCTTTCAAACATCGGTCTCCCTCTTTTTATTCTTATTTTAGTAGAGTGGTTCATTAAGCATGAGCTTCAACTGCCAACTGGAAAATCTAATACTCCTCCCCTCAGGAACATTGCCTGGTGTGATAAAGCACAATAGGCTATACTGACTTTCAAATATTGGACTAAGATCCCACCGCTGTCATTGACTAGCCACATGTCCTTGGAAAAAACTACTTGAACTCTCTAAATCTCAGCCTTGTCAGCTATAAAGTTTGCGTAATAATTCCTATCTTTCCAATTACTGGGTCACAGAGAAAAAAAGTAGACAAAGTATAGAGGCTCCACCTAAGCCCCTTCACAGACAGACATCTTATCGACCTCACTGAGGAAATTTTCTCCTTCCATAAAATGGGGATGACAATACCTACCCCCTGACTCTGAGGTCAGGATTAAATAAATCAGTCAAAAGAGAGCTCTTAGCAGATACTGTGCACTAGATGGAGTCCCTGGCTGCTAACCAAAAGATTAAAGGTACCAGTCCATCCAGAGACACCTCAGAAGAAACGCCTGGTGACCTACTTCTGAAAAACCAGCCATTGAAAACCCTTCGGAGCACAGTCCTACTCTGACATATATGAGGTCGCCATGAGTCAAAGTCAACTCACTGGCAGCTGGTTTGGTGCACTAAATATGTGGCAGTTTATGTAATCATTGCCATCATTATCACATTAATAAATTGTATAGCACTTCATACATATTCAATACATGTTAGCTGCGTCCCTCGCTCTTGAAGAACGATTCCTTTTGGGGGGGTGGGGGGGTGGGGGGGTGGTCCTTAGGAAGAGCATTATCAATAGTTAATCAGCAGGATGGCCAGCAACCTCCTGAGACAAGAAAAGGACTCAAAACAAGAGTCTCTGCTTCAGACCCATTTATTGCCAGACCTGTCTGGATCCTCAAGATGCCAGGTTTTTTTCCATTCTGCAAACACATGGCTTCTATTAGTTTACTGATACTGACATATCTGAGGCTTCCAAAGTACTCTGGGCCTCTGATGACTGAAAGGTTTGCATGCCCAACAAGGAAAAGGCAGGCTCCACAGGCATGGAAGCGCTCCAGGGGCGGGGCGGTGGAGGTGTTGAGTTTAGGTAGGAGACCCAATCTGGCTCCGTTTCTAATGACCATCCTGTCCACACCTGAAAATAAACTAGCCACACCTGGGGAAATTTGGAATGCTTTTGGAGCCACGATGCTGCTGTCAGTGTGCATCTACAGCTCCCATTAATCAGCAGGAGTGTCGTGTGGGTGCGCGCTAAGCAGGGGCTGGAGAATATTTAACAACTTGCACATTGTGCATACAACGACTCTCCTGAGCTTTCTAATCCAAAGCAAACTTGAACTCTAATGTTCTGCTCCTTTTATTTTGTGTTCTAAGGGTATTGTTGTTTGGTTGGCTTCTTAGAAACAGGCCTGAATTTTAATTAGTTTGCAGTTTGAGCTGCATAATGGTAACTCAGTCCCCCTCTAACCTTTATCATCTGTTTCCCATCTTCAAGCTGCGTGGCCGACTTTTAACTTGTACCTCAAGACAGTGGTGCAAGGGACCTCGTTTTGTGTCTCATAGTGACAAGTGCTATTTGAAAGGGGGGAAAGGGGGGCAATGCTGACCTGAGACATTTGGGACAATTATTTGATGTAAATTTCATCCCCAAGGGAATGATTCCAGGGCAATAAGGCTTTGTGCCTTTGATTACAGGGGAGACATAGTTAGTTGGGGTAGTCCTATCATCTCGCAAAATATTTGCAGTTTCAGACTGTACAGGAAGGACACACAAATGACAGTGCACAGAAGAATGACAGGGCTCATTTGCCTAATACTTGAAAGCTGACAAAGTGCTTCCATGTAGACCAAATCATGCAATTCTTTCAACAGCCCTAGAAGCCCTGCTGGCAGAACGGTTAAGTGCTTGGCTGCTAACAGAAAGGTTAGTGGTTCAAACCTATCTAGTGGCTCCTTGGAGAGAGATTTGGTGATCTGCTCCTGTAAAGATTAACCTGTTGCCACTGGGTTGATTTCAACTCATGGCAACCCTATAAGACAGAGTAGAACTGCCCCCATGGGATTCCCAAAGAACAGCTGGTGGATTTGAACTGCCGAACTTTTGGTTAGCAGCCAAGGTCTTAACCACTATGCCACCAGAGCTCTCCTGTAAAGATTATCACCTAGAAAACTCTATGAGGCAGTTCCACTCTATCACATAGAGTCACTGTGAGTTGAACCCAACTCAATGGCAACTAGCAATAACATGAACAAGGTGGGCAATTACCATTAGCCCATGTTACTGATGAGGAAAGTAAGACTAGAAAGGGGAAGGTTAGTGTGAAAGCCAGAGCTATAGTAAAAGGAATGGCACCTCTCTTTGCATCCTGGCTCCTGCTGACTAATTCTGGGGCTGTGGGCACATTTCTTCACCTCTCTGTGTCTCAGTTTCCTCATCTGTAATGTAGGAAAGCTAACAGTTGGCACTTCATGGGTTGCTGTTAGGTTTAATGAGTCAATATATGTAAAATGCTAAAAGATCACCTGTGATGCAGAGAGCATTTAATACATGTTGGCTATTGTGATCAGGAAGAAAGGTATAAACTTCAAAATTTGGGCCAAAGGAGCCTTGTTAGTTTAAGTGCTCTAGGGTAATGCTATTCAGCTATATGCATTCCTCCTAATGGAATCAGTTTTGCTCTTCCCTGAAGCATGCTGGGGATGAACTTAGACTGGACCTGGGCTAAGGGACAAGCTGGGAGTAGTGTGACTGGGCCAGTGGCCAAGGCCAAGGAATGCCTTAGCAACAAGAAGAAAAATATCTGGGCCTGGACGTGAAGTCCCTGGGAATGCTGGCTGCCCAAGGACTTGGGAAAAAACAGTAAGCCTTAGTCCCAGCTGGAACAGTATGTAACCTTGTGTCCCCTGCTAGCTGGTTGCAGAGCATTAAACTGGTCCAGCCACCGCCCTGGACCCACAGTTCCATAAATAACCTCCCCAAATAAACCATATGTCATGATCACTGATTCTGGAGTCTTTCTTTGATATCTTGGAGATGCAGCCAACCTTGGGTCCAAGTGCCACTGAGCTGTTACACAACAAGTGCCATCAAGTTGATTCCGACTCATAGAGATCCCATGTGGCGGGGTTTTCTTGGCAGGTCTTTATGGAAGCATATCACCAGGCCTTCCTCACACAGAGCCGCTGGATGGTTCCAAACTGCCAACCTTTCAGTTAGCGATTGAGTGCTTAACCATTTGTGCCAACAAATCAAACCTGTTCCCATTAAATCAATTCTTACTTACAGAGACCCTATAGGACAGAGTTGAACTACCCTATAGGGTTTCCAGGGGTATAATCTTTATGGAAGGTGCCCTGGTGGTGCAATAGTTAAGTGCTCGGCTGCTAAACGAAAGTTGGGTGGTTTGAAGCCAACAGCCACTCCACAGGAGAAAGATGTGGCAGTCTGCTTCTATAAAGATTTATAGCCTTAGAAACCCAATAGGGCAGTTCTACTCTGTCCTATAGTGTTGCTATGAGTCGAACCAACTCATTGGCAGTAGTTTTTTTTATCTTTACAGGAGCAGACCGCTACATCTTTCTACTGCGGAGCAGCTGGTGGGTTCTCAGTTAGGAGCCTGGTTGTTTGCCATCGAGTAGATTCCAACTCATAGTCTGAAATATCCATGGGGAGGAAGAACTGGGCTCAAATGAAATCCACATCATCACAGCACAGAGGAAACAAGGCCCACAAAATGCCCTTGTTCATGTGGCTTTTCAATCCCCATCCCACCTACACCCCATACTCGGCCCCAGAGTGTTCTCAGGAGAGAAGACACACTGCCCTAAGCATCTCAGGGTGACCAGGGACATTCTGACCACATCTGAAAACTGGTCATGGAAAATACCTTTTCCTTCTTGTTCTAAAAAAGCACATCCAAAAAGGTATGAAAAAAATAAAATAAAATTATGATGTTTGATTCTATCCAATCCATTTAGTAATGGCTGAAACAAACAAAAAAAATGAGCTTTTCTCATATGTCAGGCATTATGCTATATGTGTTACACACATGTTCTCATGTGTTTCTCATAAATATGGTGGCCAACTGTCCTGGTTTGCTCAGGTCTGAGCAGTTACCTGGAACCTGGGGCTTTCAGTGCTAAAATGGAGAGAGGTTGTGGCAAACCATAATGGTTGTTCACTCTATACAAGGCACCTGTTGCCGTCGAGTCAATTCCAACTCATGTGACCTTGTAGGACACAGTAGAACTACCTCCCTAAGCTTCCCAAGGAGCGGCTGGTGGATTTGAACTGCTGACCTTTTGGTTAGCAGCCAAGCTCTTGACCACTGCACCACCAGGGGCCCTTATACATTTTTGCAGATAAAAGAACTGAAGCTTGAGGTCCAGGGTCACTGAGCTGGCCAGGTGAGTTGAGTTTCTTAAACCTGTGCTTTGAAACCATTATAAAATACTAGGTAGAAAGAGCCCTTCCCGTGAAGGAGAAGTTGTAGCATAGCAGCAAATGAGTGAATAAAATGTTGCTCTCTTTATTAGAAAGGGCTCAATGTTCTTCTGACATTTCTCTGCTTCTGTGTTTCTCCGTTGTTGACACTGTTACTCTTTTTCTGTTCTATTGTTGATATGCTTCCAAGTGACCTGGGACATGATCTGAAATGTTAATTAACAGACTATTTTATTTGGATAGCCAGTGTCATTCTATCTTTTGGAAAAGAGCAATGACATTAACATTAGCACTTCCTAGTGAATCAAGACTTGATTTTCTAAGAGGTAAGTTCTATTATATTGTTCTCCTCACCCACCAGCAAAAGAAAGTATCTCTTGACTTGAACTGGCAGCAACTTCTATGAGCGATATTACTGTTGTTGTTTTCAGCTGCGTTTGAGTCAGTTCTGACCCATGGTGACCCCAGATGTGTGCAGTAGAACTGCGTTCCATGGGGTTTTTAAGGCTGTGACCTTTTGGAAACAGATCACCAGGGCTTTCTTCCGAGGTGCCTCTGTGAGTTCGAACTACCAACCTTTCAGCTAGCAGTCAAGCTCTTAAGTGCTGGCACCACCCAGGGAGAGTAGTTGAAATATATAAATTATAGTTTCAAAAGCCACCAGTCACTCTCAAAGGGCATTTTCTTAGCTCCTGCATACTCCTCAAATGTATTTCAAGGGGATACACCACTTCTATCAATACTGCCTCTACCAAACAGGCTTACAGAGTTGGATCCATGGGGTAGTGTGAACCAAGGGAGTCATCACCTCCCATTGCAAGGAGGCCCAGCAAGAAAGTTTCCACATGGAGAAGGATTTCCCAACCTCCAAGCTGTCTCTGAAAGAACCGACTTAAGCAAAAGCTTGAGTCCATTTTCAAAGAAACCAGTGGTCATAGCTACAAACAAACACATAGCTATAAACAAACACTACAAACAAGCCCATCTAAGGGGCACTTGGGTACATTCTAAAATCTCCAGGCAAAATGGACTCTCTTGATTTGATAGAGGAATAGGACCACGTGGAGTTTACACTGATTCTGTTCCTCTTGACTCATTTTTTCGGTGAACGTGTCTCAAAAATTAAAGCAAACACACACACACACGCACACACAAATCCCTACGTGTGAGATGATTATAGTTTCAAACCTGGTCATTTGAAAATTAGAAAAGTGTTGGATGAAATTCATACCATGTTAAGGATTTCATTTTTCTTTTTTAAATCCTAGAAGTTTGCTGGGCTTAAAAAAGAATCCTTGATTCAAATAAAAAGTGAGGGTTTTTGGAGCACATCATTCTCTTCTGATAGCTGATAGATTTTTGGTCTATAATTTTCCTCTCCAGCTTGTGTGGAGGTCCAGGCCTCTTTCCATCAGTTCACTGAATCTTTGATTTCCTAAGAAAACATGTTTTCTGTTATCTTTGTCCAAACTGCGTGCAATCTGTGCTGTCTAGCTCTTCTAAAAATCCCAGTTTTCCAAATTCCCTATCAAGATGCCTGTGTGGCACGGTAAATCTAGGCTTGCCTTGACAGGCTGTAAACTGTACACTCATAGTGAGAAAATTAAGCCACTACTCCCAAAGACACCCATTTACCAAATTCTAATTTAAAAACAGATCGTCACTTTGATTCACTGAAAGAGGGAGTTTTATACAAATCAGAGCTGAGCTACAGGTTTTCAAAAAGTGGAATTTTCCCCACCAACATTTAATTTTCATATAAAAGTGAGTTGCTGAAATGAAGAAAGGTTACCATTCAACACAAGCTCATTTGAAACCAACCAAAACCAGAAACTTAAACTGAGTTTACTCACTGTTACGTCTCTCTATTTCTCAAAGCTGAGAGGACTGGCTGTGCTTCAAAGAAAGTCTGATAAACAATCATTTGAAAAGGAGGCTGGCCATTTTAATACCATACATCGACCTTCCCACAGACATATACAAATGAGAAAATCGAGTAGGAGGACCATCTTTTGTTACTGCTCATGGCCCACTTTTTTCTAATACAGGTATGAATTTCTAAAGATAAACTCCATTTACTTATGTACATCATTATACCACAGGAATTTCCAACATCCAAAAAAGAAAAAGTTATGGCCACAAATGTTTACAGCTTCCCACAATCATTTGTAAAATTCTACGTATTGATTCTTCAACATACACTTAGGATCTGTGCTATCTCAAGTCCTTACCATCCAGAAGACCAAAACCTTAAGGAAATAGAGTAAAACCTGTAAGAGCCAGAGCTGAACAGGGCCGCCATGTTTTTGCAGGTCTCACAAGTTTTCCGTCTTTGACAGGCTACTGTCTTACCACGTTTATATCACTCATTTTCATGGAAAATATTTGCTTTTCTTCTCTGACAGGTTTCCGCCAGACAGATTCCAGCTTTCACAGGTTTTACAGCAGTACCGGGAATCCCTGATTTATGATGTATTCAAGTTATGACGAGTCGCACTTATGACCGTCTGTTTTGGGGTTTTTTTTGGACATCTTATTGTTAGTAATATGTACTACATACAATGTTGCAGCACGTAATTTGCTGACATTATCATTCTCAGACATTCACTCATATATGCTCATATGTAATGTTCCCAACCCCAAAAAACAAATAAAGATCATACTTATACAGATACTGATAATAAAAGACAATAATAATAAAAGCTTAAAAAAAAAAAGAGATATTCATCTTACTTCAGAACTGATTCATGATGGGGTCATGGAATGGAATCCTGTCATAAGTCAGGGATTCCCGGTACTGCTAGTTCTCTGCCCCCCTTTCCTGTCCACAGACACAAGTAGCAGTAACTCTGCAAACCAAGAGTACGTTGGTGAAGAAAGAAAGAACAATCTACCACACATAATGAAACAGACTTGCTTAAATTCACCATTCATGGGGAATAAAGTCTTTAAAAAGTAACACAGAAGGCTCAAAGTAAAGGCAACACCTTTTGGCTATTCACTTGCTTTTATTTCCAACTTCTCATCAATTATACAACGTTGGTCTCTGGAAAAGAATGTACTTGTAAATAAGACTAATGAGTTGGCAATTGGATTTGGGTCTGGTCATCCTACCTGCGAGAGCAAAAAATAAATGATGTAGAGACCTACAAACCAGTCTGACTTCCCCTTGGCAATCCTTTCGTTTGCTCCTGAGATTGCTAAAGCACAGAGTGATGCTGGAAGTATTCTTCACTTTCAGGTTAATTAGTTGATGCCTAAGCAACTCTTTGAATGTAAAACCCAACATGTAAATCTAGGCATAATTATTCATCCTCAATTAAGGATCATGTAATTAGTGCTTTCTCCTCCTTTAATGGCCCACAAAGAAGAGGATGATTTGGGGAAGGGACTTCTACCGTTGCTATAAACAAAGGTTTAGGACTTTAAATCTCACTTAGAATGAAAGACCTGGTGGTGCCGTGGTTAAGTGATATGGCTGCCAACCAGAAGGTCAGTAGTTTGAATTCACCAGCTGCTCCTTGGAAACCCTATAGGGCAGTTTTACTCTGTCCTATAGGGTTGCTATGGGTCCAAATCAACTCGATGGTAATGGGTTTAGAATGAAAGACAGTGTTTAAAACAAAGGTTTTAAAATTGAAAAATAATTAGAAATTGACTCTCCCCTCCTCTGGTGCATAAGAGCCATGAGGGAACTAAAAAATGAAGCATGCCTTTTGGCATCATTTGCATAGTTCCTGAAATAAGAATCATAGTTTGAATTGGGCTAATCTGATGCTTTGTGACAAAACCGAAGGCCAATCCAAAGTGATAATTACAGAGCTGTAAAGATGTTCACAGTTAATTCTGGGGTGCTTGTATATATTATAAAGGTGCTCAGCCTTCTGCTGTCTTAGGAAAATGGAATACTAGCTTACTAATAGGAAATCACATCCAAGTTGAAAGTCAATCTGGAGAGCTAAGTGCTTAGCAAAATGCCTGTATTAGACCTGCTTACATGGTTTTGTAATTATTTATTTATGTATTTTCCCTACTGGATTATTGCTACAGATTGAAATGTTCCCCCCAAAAAGACATGCTGAAGTTCTAAACCCTGTACCTGTAAGTGTGACCTTGCTTGGGGAAGTAGGGTTTTCTCTGAAGATATTATCAGTTAAATTATACTAGAGTAGGGTGAGTCCTAATCCTGACCCCTGCTAAGTAGTGTTTTATAAAAGGAGAGAGAGACATAGACACAGGGACATACTCAGTGGGACAACAGACACCATGTGACAACGGAGGCAGACGCACCAATAAGCATCAATGGACTGCCAAGGATTGTTGGTAGCCACCAGAACCTAGGAGACAAGCATGGAACAGTTCCTCTCTCAGAACCCTCAGACCATAGTCCATGCCCTGAATTTGGACTTCTAGTCTCCCAAACTGTGCAACAATACACTTTTGTTCCTTAAAACCACCCACTTTATGGTATTTTGTTATGGCAGCCCTAGCAAACTGATATAATTATATTCTCAAAGCCAGGCACCTTCTCTTGTTTTATCTTTCTATTTCTAGCCTTATCCAGCATTTAGTGAGTGGATGAACTAATAATAACTAGAAATACATATATACAACTAAGAAAGCAAATATCTTTCCGTACCTAAGAATTATTTCTGTGAGCTTAAAACACACACACACACACATAAAACAATATTCTATGTCAAAGAAAACCTGGAGATCTCTGTTAGATATTCTCAGTCCAGAAGTCCCTGTTCTGATGCTGGGTCTTTAATGCAAATGTCATCACAATGAGGCTGTTGAATCCACATTCTTAGGTAGCCTAGCACTGCAACCAGCTGTGTTGGTTGACCTAATCAATATCTGTATCAAATGACCTCCCTAAGTCACACTTCTTGCAGCTGTGAAATGGGGCAGTCATGAAAGTTAATTGGAATGATCACAGAGCTAATAGAAAGTAATAATCCAATGATTGTCAGCTATTTCTCATATTAGGAGTCCCTGGGTGGTTCAAATAGTTAATGTGCTGGGCTGCTTAATGAAAGGCTGGCAGTTGAAGTCTACCCAGAGATGCCTTGGAAGAAAGGTCTGGTGATCTACTTCCAAAAAGGTTTTCCTTAAAAACCCTGTAGAGCACAGTTCTACTCTGACACACATGGGGTCACCATAAGGGACAGTCAACTCAACAGCAACTGGTTTTGTTTATTATTGTATTAATAGCCAGTTATTTTTTTTTTCTTCTTCTTTTTCTTTTTACAGAAGCTTTGAATCAAGAGGAAAAACTAAAGAAGCCTTGGTGAAAATATATGTAGCCTTAGCCTCCATGGACAAAAATTTTCTTTGCCAGAAATACAGGATTCAGTTAAGAAAACTAAAATTAAAACAGGAAGCTACATGAATCCCGATCAGAAGAGACACAAAAAGATCAACTCCACAATACATCTTAAAATTCTGGAAAACAAAAGACAAGGAGATAATTCTGAAAGCAACAAGAGAAAAATGCAATATAATATACAAGGATCTTTCATAAGAATCAGTGAAGATTTCTCCCCAGAAACTCTACAGGCCAGAAGAAAATGAAGAGACGTATATAAAATACTGAACAAAACAATTACCAACCAGAATTCTTTACCCAGCAAAGATGTCATTCTGAAACAAGGGGGGAGGTGGAGCCAAGATGGAAGACTAGACGGATGCTTCCGTCCAGCCCTCTTTACAACAAAGACCCGAAAAAACAAGTGAAACGAGCATATTTGTGACAACCTGGGAGCCCTGAGCATCAAAGGCAAGCTTAGACCACGAAATGAGGGGCAGGGGGAGGAAGAGACTATTCAGAAGCAGAGAGAACTTACCGGACCTGAATCGCAGGGAGCCCTTAGGCACCATTCCCGGAGCGGCTGGGGTCGTGGCAGTGGTGGCGGCAGGCTGGTCCTAGCATTCAGCCACAGTTTCCTCAGGGAGAAGCAGCCAGCCACACAGCCCACTCACAACTCCGGAACCTGAGGAGAAGGGCACTCTCAGCAAAAGCTAAGTACTTGTGTATCCAAGCCACCCCCCTCACCCCCAAACCAGCTTCAGCGGGTGAATGCCTAGGCCTGAGATACACCTTGGTGAGCACCTGGAGCCATCCTCCCATACTTGGGGAAGGAAAAAATTTGCAACTGGGGGGAAAAGATAATTTGCTAGCTCCATCAACTGGGGGAGCTCAGGACGGAAGTGGCTCCTGTCCAGGCATAAACCGTCCATGGAACTTGAGCACCTTTCCCTTCTGCATGGACCTGTATGGGCCTATTTCAGGAGAATAGGCCTTGTTGGCAAACTCTAACCATTTCAGCATTGTGGTGGAGAGGTGGGTGTTTGACATTTGACATTGCTTTGCCTATTAAACAAGGTCCTCACCTACCCACAACAGGGACCTAAGGACTGGTGGCTCCACTTGAGTCACCCAGCCACCCGCAACAGGGGACCAGGGATAGCTCGTACCTCCCAGTCCTTACAACAAAAACTTTGGGTGCCCATGGTCCCTCTGCAGGGCCCACCCACCAGCAAGCTCTAGAGAACAGAGACGCGTTTTCCTTGGAGACCCTTGGTGGTCAGTTCTCAGCCACCTGCCTTGTTCAGAGCATGAACCCCTGCTGCAATCAGATACGGGTATATATGCCAATCACCCTGCCCCTCTAAGACTGTAGGACAGAGTCTGCACCACACACTTGATATCAGCTGCCTGGAAACCTGAGCTGAATTTATACAAGAAAAATGAATGGACTCCTAGACTGATATACCTGATAACAGCCCTAGCCAGCTGGGGACAGGACACCAGAGCTCCAAAGGCAAAAATAATCAAGCTAGCTCACTCAAACAACCCATAGGGGTATACCAAAACAAAACAAAGCAAGCAGCTACAACACAGTAAGCAAGCATAAACTTATACAATAACTTATAGATGGCTCGGAGATAACAGTCAATATCAAGTCACATAAAGAAATCGGCCATGATCACTTCAACAGGCTCTCAAAACAAAGAATCCAGGGATCTTTTAGATGAAAGTGCATTCCTGGAATTACCAGATGCAGAATACAAAAGTTTAATATACAGAACCCTTCAAGACATCAGGAAGGAAATGAGGCAATACGCAGAACAAGCCAAGGAACACACAGATAAAGCAACTGAAGAAATCAGAAAGATTATTCAGGAACATAATGAAAAGTTTAAGAAGATGGAAAAATCCATAGACAGACAGCAATCAGAAATTCAGAAGATTAACAATAAAATTACAGAATTAGACAACTCAATAGAAAGTCAGAGGAACAGAATTGGGCAAGTAGAAGCTAGAATTTCTGAACCTGAAGATAAATCACTTGGCACTAATATAATTGAAGAAAAATCAGATAAAAGAATTTTTAAAAATGAAGAAACCTTAAGAATTATGTGGGACTCTATCAATAGAAATCACCTATGAGTGATTGGAGTACCAGAACGGGGAGGGATAATAGAAAACGCAGAGAAAATTCTTGAGAATTTGTTGGCAGAAAACTTCCCTGATATTGTGAAAGATGAGAAGATATCTGTCCAAGATGCTCATCAAACTCCACATAAAGTAGATCTTAAAAGAAAGTCACCAAGATATATTATAATCAAGCTTGCCAAAACCAAAGATAAGAAGACAATTATAAGAGCAGTGAGGGATAAAAGAACAGTCACCTATAAGGGAGAGCCAATAAGAATAAGCTCGGACTACTCGGCAGAAACCATGCAGGCAAGAAGGCAATGGAATGACATATTTAAAAAATTGAAGGAAAAAAATTGCCTGCCAAGAATCATATATCCAGCAAAACTGTCTCTTAAATACAAAGGTGAAATTAAGACATTTCCAGATAAACACAAGTTGAGGGAATTTGTAAAAACCAAACCAAAACTACAAGAAATACTAAAGGCAGTTCTTTGGTTAGAAAATCAATAATAACAGGTATCAACCCAAGACTAGAAGAGTGGGCAGAGCAACCAGAAGTCAACCCAGACAGGGAAATCCAAAAAAAAAGAAAAACAAAGCAAGATTAAAAAAATAAATAAATAAAAGTCCAACACAGGGTAACGACGATGTTATTATATAAAAGAAGACAACATTAAAATAATAAAGAGGGACTAAGAAATTGAGAAATGTAATCGTACACCTTCCATATGGAGAAGAAGATACAGTAATACAAAGAAATAAAAGTTAGTTATAAATTTTAAAAAATACGGGTAAATAATAAGGTAACCACAAAGGAGATAAACTATCCTACTCATCAAAATAAAATACAAGGGAAACATACAGACTCAGAAGAAACAAAATCAGCAACAACAAGCATGAGGAAAGGACAATATATAAAGAAAATCTACTCAGCACCTAAAATCAAGTGGGAAAAAGAAGTTGTCAACACACAAAAAAAGACATCAAAATGACAACACTAAATTCATACCTATCCATAATTACCCTGAATGTAAATGGACTAAATGCACCAATAAAGAGACAGAGAATGGCAGAATGGATTAAAAAACAAGATCTGTCTATATGCTGCCTACAAGAGAAACACCTTAGACTTAGAGACACAAACAAACTAAAACTCAAAGCATGGGAAAAAATCCATCAAGCAAACAACAATCAAAAAAGAGCAGGAGTGGCAATATTAATTTCTGACAAAATAGACTTTAAAGTTAAATCCATCAGAAAGGATAAGGAAGGACACTATATAATGATTAAAGGGACAATACACCAAGAAGATATAACCATATTAAATATTTATGCATCCAATGACAGGGCTGTAAGATACATAAAACAAACTATCAGCATTGAAAAGTGAGATAGACAGCTCCACAATAATAGTAGGAGACTTCAACACACCACTTTCAGTGAAGGACAGGACATCCAGAAAGAACCTCAAAAAAGACACGGAAGATCTAAATGCCACAATAAACCAACCTGACCTCGTAGATATATACAGAACACTCCACCCAACAGCAACCATGTATACTTTCTTTTCTAGTGCACATGGAACATTCTCTAGAATAGACCACATATTAGGTCATAAAGCAAGCCTTAGCAGAATCCACAACATTGAAATATTACAAAGCATCTTCTCTGACAATAAGGTCATAAAAGTGGACATCAATAACAGGAAGAGCAGGGAAAAGAAATCAAACACTTGGAAACTGAACAATACCCTGCTCAAAAAAGACTGGATTATAGAGGACATTAAGGATGGAATAAAGAAATTCATAGAATCCAATGAGAATGAAAACACTTCCTATCAGAACCTTTGGGACACAGCAAAGCAGTGCTCAGAGGCCAATTTATATCAATAAAGGCACACATTCAAAAAAAAGAAAGAGTCAAAATCAAAGAACTATCCCTACAACTTTAACAAATAGAAAGAGAGCAACAAAAGAAACCCACAGACACCAGAGGAAAGCAAATAATAAAAATTAGAGCTGAACTCAATGAAGTAGAAAACAGAAAAACAATTGAAAGAATTAACAAGACCAAAAGTTTATTTTTTGAAAAACTCAACAAAATTGATAAACCATTGGCCAAACTGACAAAAGAAAAACAGGAGAGGAAGCCAATAACCTGAATAAGAAATGAGATGGGCGATATTACAACAGACCCAACTGAAATTAAAAGAATCATATCAGATTACTATGAAAAACTATACTCAAACAAATTTGAAAACCTAGACGAAATGGATGAATTCCTAGAAACACACTACCCACCTAAACTAACACAGAGGTAGAACAATTAAATAGACCCATAATAAAAGAAGAGATTGAAAAGGTAATCAAAAAACTCCCAACAACAACAACAGAAAAAAAGCCCTGGTCCAGACGGCTTCACTGCAGAGTTCTACCAAACTTTCAGAGAAGAGTTAACACCACTACTACTAAAGGTATTTCAGAGCATTGAACAGGATGGAATACTACCAAACTCATTCTATGAAGCCACCATATCCCTGATATCAAAACCAGATAAAGACACCATAAGAAAAGAAAATTATAGACCTGTATCCCTCATGAATGTAGATGCAAAAATCCTCAACAAAATTCTAGCCAATAGAATTCAACAACATATCAAAAAAATAATTCACCATGACCAAGTGGGATTCATACCAGGTATGCAGGGGTGGTTCAACATTAGAAAAACAATTAATAAATAAAACAAAAGACAAGAATCACATGATTTTATCAACTGATGCAGAAAAGGCATTTGACAAAGTTCAACACTCACTCATGAAAAACACTCTCAGCAAAATAGGAATAGAAGGAAAATTTCTCAACATAGTAAGGTGCATTTATAAAAAGCCAACAGCCAACATCACCCTAAATGAAGAGAGCTTGAAAGGATTCCCATTGAGATCGGGAACCAGACAAGGATGCCCTTTATCACTGGTCTTATTCAACATTGTGCTGGAAGTCCTAGCCAGGGCAATTAGGCTAGATAAAGAAATAAAGGGGATCCAGATTGGCAAGGAAGAAGTAAAAGTATCTCTATTTGCAGATGACATGATCTTATACACGGAAAACCCTAAGGAATCCTCCAGAAAACTACTGAAACTAATAGAAGAGTTCAGCAGAGTGTCAGGATACAAGATAAACATACAAAAATCATTTGGATTCCTCTACACCAACAAAATGAACATCGAAGAGCAAATCACGAAATGGATGCCATTTACAGTAGCCCCCAAGAAGATAATATACTTAGGAATAAATCTTACCAGAGATGTAAAAGACTTATACAAAGAAAACTACAGTGCACTTCTGCAAGAAACCAAAAGAGACTTACATAAGTGGAGGAACATACCTTGCTCATGGATAGGAAGACTTAATATTATAAAAATGTCTATTCTACCAAAAGTGATCTATACATTTAATGCAATTCCAATCCAAATCCCAAGGACATTCTTCGATGAGATAGAGAAACAAATCACCAATTTCATATGGAAGGGAAAGAGGCCCCAGATAAATAAGTCATTACTGAAAAAGAAGAACCAAGTGGGAGGCTTTACTTTACCTGATTTTAGAACCTATTATACCGCCACAATAGTCAAAACAGCCTGGTACTGGTACAGCAACAGATACATGTACTAATGGAACAGAATTGAGAATTCAGGCATAAATCCACCCACATATGAGCAGTGGATATTTGACAAAGGCCCCAAAACAGTTAAATGGGGAAAAGACAGTCTTTTTAACAAATGGTGCTGGCATAACTGGATATCCATCTGCAAAAAAAATGAAACAAGACCCATATCTCATTCCACACACAAAAACTAACCCATAATGGATCAAAGACCTACATATAAAATCTAAAACAATAAAGATCATGGAAGAAAAAATAGGGACAACGTTAGGAGCCCTAATACATGGCATAAACAGTATACAAAACATTATAAAGAATGTAGAAGAAAAACTAGACAACTGGGAGCTCCTAAAAATCAAACACCTATGCTCATCCAAAGGCTTCACCAAAAGAGTGAAAAGACTACCTACAGACTGGGGAAAAGTTTTTAGCTATGACATTTCTGATCAGCGCCTGATCTCTAAAATCTACATGATACTACAAAAACTCAACTGCAAAAAGACAAATAACCCTATTAAGAATGGGCAAAAGATATGAATAGACACTTCACTGAAGAAGACATTCAGGTAACTAACAGATATATGAGGAAATGTTCACAATCATTAGCCATTAGAGAAATGCAGATCAAAACTACAATGAGATTTCATCTCACTCCAACAAGGCTGGCATTAATCCAAAAAACACAAAATAAAAAATGTTGGAGAGGCTGTGAGAGATTGGAACACTTCTACACTGCTGGTGGGAGTGTCAAATGGTACAACCACTTTGGAAATCAATTTGGTGCTTCCTTAAAAAGTTAGAAGTAGAACTACCATATGATCCGGCAATCCCACTCCTTGGAATATATCCTAGAGAAATAAGAGTCTTTACACGAACAGATATATGCACACCCATGTTTATTGCAGCACTGTTTACAATAGCAAAAACATGGAAGCAACCAAGGTGCCCATCAACGGATGAATGGATAAATAAATTGTGGTATATTTACACTATGGAATACTACGCATAAAGAACAGTGAGGAATCTGTGAAACGTTTCATAACATGGAGGAACCTGGAAGGCATTATGCTGAGTGAAATTAGTCAGTTGCAAAAGGACAAATATTGTATAAGACCACTATTATGAGAACTTGAGAAATAGTTTAAACTGAGAAGAAAACAGTCTTTTGTGGTTACAAGAGGGGGGAGGGAGGGAAGGTTTGAGAGGGGTATTCACTAATTAGATAGCAGATAAGAACTACTTTAGGTGAAGGGAAAGACAGCACATATACAGGGGAGGTCAGGACAATTGGACTAAACCAAAAGCAAAGAAGTTTCCTCAATAAACTAAATGCTTTGAAAGCCAGCATAGCAGGGGCAGGGGTCTGGGGACCATGGTTTCAGGGGACATCTAAGTCAATTGGCATAATAAAATCTACTAACAAAACATTCTGCATCCCACTTTGAAGAGTGGCGTCTGGGGTCTTAAACACTAGCAAGCAGCCATCTAAGATACGTCTATTGGTCTCAGCCCACCTAGATCAAAGGGGAATGAAGAACACCAAGGACACAAGGTCATTATGAACCCAAGAGACAGAAAGGGCCACGTGAACCAGCGACTATATCATCCTGAGACCAGAAGAACTAGATGGTGCCGGGCTACAACCGATGACTGCCCTGACAGGGAACACAACAGAGAACCCCTGAGGGAGCAGGAGAGCAGTCGGATGCAGACCCCAAATTCTCATAAAACCAACTTAATGGTCTGACTGAGACTAGAAGGACCCCCATGGTCATGGCCCCCAGATCTTCTGTTTTCCCAGGACAGGAACCATTCCCGAAGCCAACTCTTCAGACATGGATTGGACTGGACAATGGGTTGGAGAGGGATGCTGGTGAGGAGTGAGCTTCTTGGATCAGGTGGACACTTGAGACTATGTTGGCATCTCCTGCTTGGAGGGGAGATGAGGGGGTTAGAAGCTGGCCAAAAGGACACGAAAAGAGAGAGTGAAGGGAGAGAGCAGACTGTCTCATTAGGGCAAGAGTAATTGGGAGTGTGTAGACTTTTTTTTTTTTTTTAGCAAGGTGTATATGGGTTTTTGTGTGAGAGACTGACTTGATTTGTAAACTTCCACGTAAAGCACAATAAAAATTATTTAAAAAAAAAAAAAGGGAAAAATCAGGCATTCCCAAGCCAACAGAAGCTCTGGAAATTTGCCGCTACCAGACCATCTTTGCAAGTATTACTCAAGGGAGTTCTCCAAATGGAAAAGCAAGAGCATTAAAAAAATACTCATATCTATAAGATATTTCTTCTAAGAACATACCTATACATGGGATAAATAAATAAATAATAAGAGAGATCTCAAAAAAACTCAACAGCACTGGCAACCATAAGGACAGAGTACATGGTATTTTCAAGGAATAACCTCAATAATTAAACCCCACAAACAACACAACATTAAGTTTGTAAGAAATAAGCACAAAGTAAAAATAGGTTGTATATTGATGTTGATGGAGACACACCAACAGAAATGGGAGAGGAAGGAGCATATCAGGAATAGATTTATTATGTTAAGATTGTATGTTAACTGTTGTTCATATGCTAAACGTTGTTGTAATTTTAAGTTGTGTAATGTAACATACGTGGTAACCACTAAGAAATCACCAAGAAGAAACATTCAGAAGAAAAGGAGGACAGCAAAAAGGCTCATGACAAGAAAGTAGCCAAATACAAACAAAAGCAGAAAAATCAGAATTAAAAAAGATAAATAAAATAAGAAACACTCAAAAAACAAATTGCCAAATTCGTGAGGTGGACACTTGATTTTCAGTAATAACCTTAAATATAAATGGTTAATCTCCCCATGCAAAAGGCAGAAAGTGGAAGAATGGGTAAAAAAAAACATGATCCATCCTTTTGCTGTCTACAAGAAACACACTTTAAACATAAGGACACAAACAGACTGAAAATAAAAGGATGGAGAAAAATATTTCATGCAATCAGTAAACAAAAAAAGCAGGGGTGGCCATACTGATATCAGATAAAATGGACTTTAAATCAAAATCAATTACAAGGAATAAAGAGGGACATTACATAATAATAAAAGGGTCAATCCAGCACAAAGACATAACAATTATAAATATATATGCACCTAACTGCAATGCATCAAAATACATGGAAAAAATACTGACCAATATGAAAGGAAAAATGGACAACTCCACAATAATAGTAGGGGACTTCAACACACCACTTTCAGTTATAGACAGAACATCTAAAAAGAAGATCACTAAGGACATTGAGAGCTTAAATAGAACCAAAAGCCAATTGAAACTAATGGACATAAATAGAACACTCCACCCAGCATCGGAACAGTACACACTCTTCTCCAGCACACATGGATCATTTTCCAGAATAGACCATACGTAGGACACAAAACAAGTCTCAACAAATTTCAGAAGATTTAAATCATACAAAAGCATGTTCTCTGACCATAACAATATGAAGCTAGAAATCAACAACAGGAAAAATAAGGGGAAAAAAATATATATATGGGACCTAAATAATACACTACTAAAAAAAAGAAAAACTATTGGGTCATAGAAGAACTAAAAAGTGAAATTAAAAAATTCCTGGAATCAAATGAAAATGAAAACACAACATATCAAAACTTTTGGGACACAGCAAAAGCAGTATTCAGAGGGAAATTCATAGCATAAATGCCTCCTTTATGAAAGATCCAAGATCATTAACTTGAACAAATAGAAAAGGAAGAGCAAAAGAAGCCAAAAACTACCAGAATAAAGGAAATAATAAAGATAAATGCAGAAATAAACAAATTATTCTATTGAAAAACAATAACAACAATCAACAAAACCAGAAATTGTTTCTTTGAAAGGATCAATAAATAAACCAACCACTGGCTAGACTGAGAAAAAAAAAAAACAGAAGAGGCAAATAACCAAATTAAGAAATGAAACTGGTGACAGTGCAGCTGAGCCGACAGAGATAAAGAACATCATAACTGATTACTATGAAAAACTGTACTCCAACAAATTTGAAAAACTAGGTGAAATGGACAAATTCCTAGAAATACATTACCTACCTAAACTAACACAAGCAAAGGTAGAAAATGTCAACAGATCCATTACAAAAGAAGTGATTGAAGATGTCATGAAAAAAAAATTGGCAACCGTAAAAAGCCCAGGGCCAGATGGCTACACTGAGGACTCCTACCAAACAACCAAAGAAGAGTTGACACAAATTCCACTCAATCTCTTCAAAAACGTACAAAAGGAAGGAACACTACCAAACCCTTTCTTTGAAGCCAGGATAACCATGCTACCTAAATAAGACAAAGACAGCACAAAAAAAGGAAATTACAGACCGTATCTCTTATGAACATTGATGCAAAAACTTTCAACAAAATTCGAGCTAACAGACTTCAGCAGCAAAAAAATCATACATCATGATCAAGTCAGATTCATACCAGGATTACAAGGGTAGTTCAACATTAGAAAATCAACCAATGTAATCCATCACATAAACAAAACAAAGGAAAAGAACCATATGATCATATCAATTGATGCAGAAAAGGCTTTCTATAAAATTTAACAGGTTTTCCTGATAAAAACTCTCAGCAAAATAGGAATAGAAGGGAAATTTCTCAACATAATTAAGGGCAGATATACAGAACCAACAGCCAACATTATACTCAATGGAGAAAGACCAAGAGCCTTTCCTTTGAGAACGGGAATGAGACAAGGACGCCATTATCACTTCTCTTATTCGACATTGTACAGGAAGTTCTAGCCAGAGCAATAAGACAGGAAAGAGAAAAAAACAGTAGGTATCCGAATCAGAAAGGAGGAAGTAAAACTATCTCTATTTGCAGATGACATGATCCTACACATAGAAGACCCAAAAAATTCCACAAGAAAACTGCTGGAACTAATAGAAGAATTTAGCAATGTTGAAGGGTACAAGATCAAGACACAAAAATCAGTTGGGATCCTCTACACTAACAAAGAGTAGTCCAAGAAAGAAATCAAGAAAACAATTTACAACAGCTCCCGAATCTATAAAATAACCTAGTAACTAACCTAACCAGGGACATAAAATAATTATACGATGAACATTGTAAAACACTATATGAAAGACTAAAAGAGACCTACAAAAACGGAAAGATATCCCTTGCTCATGGATTGGAAGACATAATATAGTGAAAATGTCAGTTCTATCTAAAGTGATCTAAAGATACAATGCAATTACAATACAAATCCCCACAACATTCTTTAATGAACTGGAAAAACTAATGACCAACTTCATATGGAAAGAAAATAAGCCCCAAATAGCTAAAGCAATATTGAAGAAAAAGAAAAAAGCAGGAGGCCTCACATTTCCCGATATTAAAACATGCTATATAGCCATTTAATCAAAACACCTGGTATTGGTTCAACAATAGATACGTAGACCAGTGGAACAGAATTGAGAACCCAGAATTAAACCCAGCCATCTAGGGTCAACTGATTTTCGAGATGGGGTCAAAGTCCATTCAGTGGGGCAGAAACAGACTTTTTAATTAATGGTGTTGGCAAAACTAGATATCCACCTGCAGAAAAATGAAACAGGACCCGTACCTTATACCCTACTCAAAGACTAATTCAAAATGGATCAAAGACCTAAATGTTAAACCTAAAACCACAAAATTCCTAGAGATGAAACTACAGGACCTAATCTTTTGTGAAAATAGGATAACAAACATAACAACAAAAGCACAAATAGAAGAAGACAAAAATAGGTAAATGAGACCTCATAAAAAATTTAAAACTTATGTTCATCAAAAGACTTTATTAAAAGACAACCTACAGACTTGGGAAAATATCTTCAGAAATGGCTCATCTGATAAGGGCCTAATCCCTAAAATCTTTAAAAAACTTCAACAACTCAACAACAAAAAGACAAACAACCCAATCACAAAATGGGCAAATGACAGGAACAGAACCTTCACCAAAGAAGACATCTAAGCAGCCAACAAATATATGAAAAGATGTTCAGGATCATTAGCCAGTAGAGAGATGGAGATAAAAACTACAATGAGATACCACCTTACCCCGCTAAAATGGCACAGATAAAACACACATATACCGAAAAATGTTGGCAAGGATGTGGGGAGATTGCAACCTTTATCCATTGCTGGTGGGATTGTAGAACAGTACAATCACTATGGAAAATGGTATGGAGCTTTCTCAAAAAACTAGAAATAGACCCACCCTATGATCCAGCAATCCCACTCCTGGGTATATACTCTAAACCAAACCCATCGCCGTCCAGTCAATTCCGACTCAGAGTGACCCTCTAGGACGAACTAGAACTGCCCCATAGTGTTTCCAAGGAGCGATTGGTAGACTCGAACTGCCAACCTTTTGGTTAGCAGCCAAGCTCTTAATGACTGCACCACCAGGGTTCCAGGTACATAGAGTCCTAAAAATAACAAGAACAGACATACGCACACCTATGTTCATTGCTGCTTTTTTTACAATAGCAGATAAATGGAAACAACTGAAGTGTCCATCAACAGATGAACGGATAAGCAAATTGTGGTACATACATACAATGGAATACTACACAGCTATAAAAAAAACAATGATGAGTCCACAAAACATACTGTAACATGGATGGAACTGGAGGGTATAATGCTAAGTGAAATAAGTCAAGCATATGAGGACAAATATTATATGATCCCACTTTCATAAGAAGATAAGAATAGATATAGAGAGAGAGACCAGTGTTCACTGGTGGTTACGGGGGGGGAGGGGGGCGGGAGGGAGGGAGGGGAAAGTACCCTTTAGATCATAGAGAGACTTGTCATTATACACACATATATATATATTTTTTTTTTTTGGTGATAGGAAAAGTGGTACCAACTGTGGATGTAGAGAACACAGCACAACTAAAGTAAAAAATGAGTGTTTGAGCACATATGGAGGAGTATAGGCATATAAAACAAACCAAAAAAAAAAAAACCATTGCCGACAAGTCAATCCCAACTCATAGCAACCCTGTAGTCAATCCCAACCCAATCCCAGTGCCGTCGAGTCGATTCCAACTCATAGCGACCCTATAGGACAGAGTAGAACTGCCCCATAGAGCTTCCAAGGCGCGGCCTGGCAGATTCAAACTGCCAACTCTTTGGTTAGCAGCCGTAGCACTTAACCACTATGCCACCAGGGTTTCTCAACCCTGTAGAACAGAGTAGAACTGCCTCATGGGGTTTTCAGGGAGCGGCTGGTGGATTCAAACTGCTGACCTTTTGGTTAGCAGCTGAGCACTTAACCACTATGCTACTAGGGCTCCATACTTCCAAAAAAAACCCAAGCCCGTGGCCATCGACTCAATTCCAACTGATAGATTCCTTATAGGACATAGTAGAACTGTCCCATAGAGTTTCCAAGGAGCGGCTGGTGGATTTGAACTGCCAGCCTTTTGGTTAGCAGCCATAGCTTGCTGTAGGTCTTAACCATTGTGCAAAGAAAATAAAAATGTTGCTTTCAGGATTAAGGTGGGCCTGACTCAAGCCATGATATTTTCAATCCCCTCATAATCATGTGAAACCTGGACAATGAATAAGGAAGACCAAAGGGAACTGGATTATGGTGTTGGTGAAAAATCTTAGAAGAAGTACAGCCAGAATGCTCCTTAAACATGAGGATGGTGAGACTTCATCTCACTTACTTTGGACGTGTTATCAGGAGGGACCAGTCCCTGGACAGTTGCCCCATGGTATTTCCAGGGCTGAAAGTCTTTGCAGGAGCAGATCACTGGGTCTTTTCTCCCACGGAGTCACTTGTGGGTCCCAGCCACTGACCTTTCAGCTGACAGCCAAAAACTTGATCATTGAGCCACCAGGGCTCTTCATTTAAAAGCATTATGGGCACATAGACCAATGGAACAGAATTGAGAACCCAGATATAAATCCATTCACATATGAGCAGCTGGTATTTGACAAAGGCCCAGTGCCAGTTAATTGGGGAAAAGATAGTCTTTTAACAAATGGTGCTGGCATAACTGGATATCCATTTGCAAAAAAATGAAACAGGACCCATACCTCACACCATGCACAAAAACTAACTCCAAGTGGATCAAAGACCTAAACATAAAGACTAAAACGATAAAGATAATGGAAGAAAAAAATAGAGACAACGTTAGGAGCCCTAACACAAGGCATAAACAAAATACAAAACATTACCAAAAATGACGAGGAGAAACCAGATAACTGGGAGCTCCTAAAAATCAAACACCTAGGCTCATCTAAAGACTTCACCAAAAGAATAAAAAGACCACCTACAGATTGGGAAAGAATTTTCAGCTATGACATCTCCGACCAGCGCCTGATCTCTAAAATCTATATGATTCTATTAAAGCTCAATCACAAAAAGACAAACAACCCAAACAAGAAGTGGGCAAAGGATATGAACACACACTTCACTAAAGAAGATGTTCAGGCAGCTAACAGATACATGAGAAAATGCTCTCAATCCTTAGGCATTAGAGAAATGCAAATTAAAACTACGATGAGATTCCATCTCACTCCAACAAGGCTGGCATTAATCCAAAAAACACAAAGTAATAAATGTTGGAGAGGCTGCGGAGAGTTTGGAACTCTTATACACTGCTGGTGGGAATGTAAAATGGTACAACCACTTTGGAAATCTATCTGGCGTTATCTTAAACAGTTAGAAATAGAACTACCATACAACCCAGAAATCCCACTCCTCGGAATATACCCTAGAGAAATAAGAGCCTTCACACAAACAGATATATGCACACCCATGTTTATTGCAGCTCTGTTTACAATAGCAAAAAGCTGGAAGCAACCAAGGTGTCCATCAACGGATGAATGGGTAAATAAACTGTGGTATATTCACACAATGGAATACTACGCATCGATAAAGAACAGTGACGAATCGGTGAAACATTTCATAACATGGAGGAACCTGGAAGGCATTATGCTGAGTGAAATTAGTCAGAGGCAAAAGGACAAATACTGTATAAGACCACTATTATAAGATCTTGAGAAATAGTATAAACTGAGAAGAACACATTCTTTTGTGGTTACAAGGCGGGGAGGGAGTGGGGTGGGAGAGGGTTATTTACTGATTAGTTAGTAGATAAGAACTACTTTAGGTGAAGGGAAGGACAATACTCAATACAGGGAAGGTCAGCTCAACTGGACTGGACCAAAAGCAAAGAAGTTTCGGGGATAAACTGAATGCTTCAAAGGTCAGTGGAGCAAGGGCGGGGGTTTGGGGACTATGGCTTAATGGGACTTCTAAGTCAATTGGCAAAATAATTCTATTTTGAAAACATTCTGCATCCCACTTTGAAATGTGGCGTCTGGGGTCTTAAATGCTAACAAGTGGCCATCTAAGATGCATTCAATTGGTCTCAACCCACCAGGATCAAAGGAGAATGAAGAACACCAAGGTCACACGATAACTACGAGCCCAAGAGACAGAAAGGGCCACAAGAACCAGAGACTTACATCATTCTGAGACCAGAAGAACTAGATGGTGCCCAGCCACAACCGATGACTGCCCTGACAGGCAGCACAACAGAGAACCTCTGAGGGAGCAGGAGATCCGTGGGATGCAGACCCCAAATTCTCATAAAAAGACCAGACTTAATGCTCTGACTGAGACTAGACGAATCCCAGTGGTCATGGTCCCCAAACCTTCTGTTGGCCCAGGACAGGAGCCATTCCCGAAGACAACTCATCAGACATGGAAGGGACTGGACAATGGGTTGGAGAGAGATCCTGACAAAGACTGAACTACTTGTATCAGATGGACACTTGAGACTGTGTTGGCATCTCCTGTCTGGAGGGGAGATAGGAGGGTAGAGAGGGTTAGAAACTGGCGGGGTTGTCACAAAAGGAGAGACTGGAAGGGCTGACTCATTAGGGGGAGAGTAAGTGGCAGTATGGAGTAAGGTGTATATAAGCTTATATGTGACTGACTTGATTTGTAAATGTTCACTTAAAGCTCAATAAAAATTATTTAAAAAAAAAGCATTATGGAATTGAATTCACATTTTTGTGAAAATTAGGAACTCATAACTTGGCCAGCTTTGCAAATTTTTTAAAAATAACATTTTCGATCATAGTACAAACATTTCATGATGAGAGGCACACATCCCACCTGTAACCTTGGGGGGGCGGGGGGATGCTGTAAAATTAAGCATTCAAAAAGAGTTTTTGTTTTTGAAGCAAGAGCCATAATGAAGATATACAAGTCCTATTAGCTTTTCTCAAAAAAATTAAAAGACTCTGAAGAATTTAATAGTAAAATAAACTATACTATAGTTGGAAGGAATAGAATTGTAATACTATTTAACATTTTACTAAAAAAAAAAAAAAAGGAACACTTAAAAGAATAAGTCATAGATGCATATCTTAAAGTACCCAGAAGTCTAAAGCACCCTGCTTTTCAGAAGGATGTTTTTTTTGTGTGTTCCTTTCTGAGCTCTTGGAAGGATTTCTAAATCAAATTTCCTCAACCATCTCCACAACTAAATCAAACAACACAGGTGGGCCAGGTAGTTCTGATGGTAGAGCAAAGCACAGCAGATCAGGTCACAAAACATGTGTCTCCATGGCCTCTATTGGGAAGGTCCTTTCAAACAATGCACACATAGAACCTATATGGGTATTGGGTCCAGAAATAAAATTTCAGATTCTAAAAATACATCTCCCCAGCACTCCTGTGACATGGGCTTTGTCTGACTTGGCCTCTGACTTCTCTTACTTCTTGGCCAAGTCTAATACCACCCAAAGAGTCCTGGTTGTGCAACGGTTAAGCACTCAGCTACTAACTGAAAGGATGGCAGTTCTATCCCACCCAGCAGCTCTGCAGAAGGAAGAGATGGAGATCTGCTCCCATAAAGAAAAAAAAAAAACAAAAAAACAGCCTAGAAAACCCTACAGGACAGTTTTACTCTGTCACATGTGTTGCTACGAGTGAGAATCAACTTGGCGACATCTAATGACAACAATACTACCAACTTCTGCAGTGTATGACAGAACTTTGTCTATGCACCCAAAATTATGTAAGGGAGTAGAGAATGTTTCTCAATCTGATTAAAACATTAATTTTTAGAAGACCGCACATCTGTTTAAAATATGCAGGAGAAAAATTGTTGTTGCTATTGCTGTTGTTGGGTGCCGTTGAGTTGATTTTCAGCTCATAGGAGCCCATGCGACAGAGTAGAACTGCCCCAAAGAGTTTTCTAAACAGTAATCTTTAACGGGAGCAGATTGCCAGGTCTTTCTCTCGAGGAGCTACTGGGCGGTTTGAACCCACCCAGGAGAAAAGTAGATAGTATTGCTAATATTTACAGCTGAAAACTTAGACCAGGAAAAAAAAAAAAGCTTCCACTTAATAAAAATTATATTTGATAAATCTCAAGTGTTGTCTACCATATTTTTCTTGGTTCATTTCCTGAATGCTTTTGACATACGCTTGACACTATGGAGGATAAATAAAAATAACAATAAATATTCTAAAATCCAGTTGCCGTCAAGTCAATTTGGACTCGTGGCTACCCCATGTGCCTCAAACTGTGCTCCGTATTTTCAATGGCTGCGAAACACTCCACAAGGAAAACAAAACTTTAATCATTGATGACTTCTTTTATTCTCAAGCTTTCCTCTTTTTTTCAAAAACTGAAGAAATAAAGACAAAATACAACAAACCAAAAAACCTAAATAAAAGATACCAGATTCTGTAAAATTTAGCACTGTGTAGATGGATTAGTAAGATAAGATAAAACAAGCAAAATGTGCGTACAAGAGAGTTCCTTTTGAACAAAGGACAGCCAAGTGGAATAGAGTGAAAACCAAAGGGGCAGATTATACTCAAATAATTAAAATACACGTGGACTTCATGAAAACTCGGATTCCAGACTCCTGCCCTCACTGTCCCCCTCCCCTCTTTTATTGGAATCTCCGAAACCATTTTGCTTGGGGGAGAAAGTAAAGTTTAGTGTAGTGGGAAAACTGCCAAACATCCACGGCAACTTCGAATTTTTCCACTTTCTTTACATGTTCAATTGAGACCTTCATAAAATTATAAGTGAAAGGACACATTATGAGCACTTGCTTTGAAGAAAAAAAAAATGCATCAGTCTTGCCTGGAAGTAAAATTTTAGAGCCTGTATCCTTCTTCTCTGCAGAACACTGGGGAGCTTTCTCTGCCCATAGCAGGACTCCTCAAAAAGTTTGACTTTGCCTCCAGAGTTCAGAAATGTAGAACCGGCTGCTCCCCTGATGGTGGGAGAGAGGTTGAGAGCCAAGAGGGGACCGGGAAGAGTGTGGGGCTCCGTGTTCTCGTCTCTCAAGGTCAGTGTGTCTCACTCAGGGTCTCTTTCCACCTCCCTCCATACCCCTTCTTTCCTCTGCCCCCACCGGGCATTCACTCCTGTTTACACTGGGGAGACCGAAACTACTGTTTCTTAATGTCAAAAAGAAATTTAAAAGCTTATAAAAAGGCTCTTAAGATTTCTTGGACACCAAATGCCTCTTACAAAACAATATTTTGATGACTTAAGTGTAAATGAATCAGAAACTTAGGTATCAAATTTCCCTTGACATACACATCAGTTTAAAACATTAATGGAAAAAGTGCCCTCAGTTTAACGTGTCTGGGGTTTTCTTAAACCCAAAATGGTTGAAAGCAAAGAGTTGAAATCCAGTGAAATCAGCCAGGTTTGCTGATTTATCTGCCCCAAGGACCCCATTGTAATGGAGGAAGTAGCATTTCTGGTGGCGACAGGCCGGCCAGGGATATGTCACATTCCTGGTCATCTTGCTTGAGTCTCAGCAAAAGCCGAAGAATGGAATAAGGGGGCATGTGAATGCTCAGCTGCTGTTCACTGAAAGGTAACCCTAAAAACTCAGGATTTTGTTTTTTTTTTTTTTAAGATGAAGGAAACTAAATAAACAATCCCAGAAGATCATAAATCAATGACAAAAATATTTAGATTTCAAACAGCCCTAGAAAACAGAATGTGCCACAGTGTGTCCCTCAAAGATTAACTTAGTTCTCGGTCCTATAATTGTGGCTCTCATGACTTCTGATGATAAATGACACCAGGGTCAAAGCTTGAGAACTGGGACAGTTTTTTTGTTTGTTTTGTTTAATGTGGGTTCTAGGTCCAAGAAAACACCCACAGGGGCAGAAGCAACCAAAAATCCTGAAACCAGACTTGATCCCTAAAATAATCATTCTTCTGATGTTTTAAATTCAGTTTTCATTTTTGTTTGTTTTGTTTTGTGACTGGATAAGCACACTGCGGAGCAACAAACCAGGAAGCTGGGAGGGGTGGACAAAATCTCAGTACTGTCCTCATGTGACATGTAGGTAATATGATTTTTTGGGATGCATGTGACAGATATATCACAGCCCTGGTGGTGCAGTAAGTAGTTGAGAGCTGGGCTGCTAACCAAAAGTTGGCAGTTCGAATCTACCAGCTGCTCCTTGGAAACCCTCTGGAGCAGTTCTCCTCTGTCCTGTAGGGTCACTATGAGTTGGAATTGACTTGATGGCAGTGGGTTGGTTTGGTTTTGGTTTTGGTGACAGATTTATAACAACTGTCACAGACTGAATTGTGTCCGCCCAAAAAAATGTGTCAACTTAATTAGGCCATGATTCCCAGTATTCTGTGGTTGTTGTCCATTTTGTGATTGTAATTTTATGTTAAAGAAAATTAGGGTGGGATTATAACACCCTTACCAGCTCACATCCCTGATCCAACATAGAGGGAGTTTCCGTGGGATGTGGCCTGCACCACCTTTTATCTCTCAAGAAATAAAAAGGAAAGGGAAGCAAGCAGAGAGGGGGGACCTCATACCACCAAGAAAGTAGCACCATGAGCAGAGCACATCCTTTGGACCCAGGGTTCCTGTGCAGAGAAGCGCCTAGTCCAGGGGAAGCTTGCTGAGAAGGCTGACAGAGACAGAAAGCCTTCCCCTGGAGCTGACTCCCTTCCCGAGTTTGCAATTTTAGCCTACTAGACTGTGAGGAAATAAATTTCTCTTTGTTAAAGCCATCCACTTGTGGTATTTCTGTTATAGCAGCTCTAGATGACTAAGACAACAACTGTGAGCAATTGCTGATTTTTTGGTGAAACATACTGTATGCCAAAGACTTTACCAGAATTATAGGGTTGCTTTAAGTCAGAATTGACTCGATGGCAACGGGTTCGAATTGCCTTCAGAGTCATTAGGAGGCCTGTCTTAGACACCTGTACTAGTGTCCCAGGGCTGCCATAACTAAATATCACAAATTGAGTTGCTTATAAGAACAGACACATTGTTTCACAGTTCGGGAGGCTAGAAGTCCAAATCAGGGTGTCGGCTGTGTTGATTCCTTCTGAGGGCTCCGAGAGACTGTTTCATGCTTCTCTCCTACCATCTGGTAGCTCCAGGCAGGCATTCCTTGGCTTGCAGCTGCTGCATCACATGGCATCCTTTGTCTCTGTGTATCTTGTCCTCTTTTATAAGGACACCAGTCATACAGGATTAGGACCCGCCCTACTCCAGTATGGCCTCATGTTAACCTAACTGATAGCATCTTCAAAGACCCCGCTTCTAAACAAGGTCATGTTCACAGGTACTGGGATTTGGACTTCAATATTTCTCTTTAGGGGTACAGAGTTCAATCCACAACAGCATCTTATACCCCTAGCACTTATTGTGGAAACCAGAAAGGGTATGGAGCTCACGGATTGGAGCTCATGTCTGTCTGACCATCAGCCAGCTCTCAATTCACTAAAAAGTCTGTGAAAACTTTCTGTGAATCTTAATGAGCTGTCTTCATATAAGCTATTTTTACTATTATTTCCAAAATTCTAAATTCTCCGCCTCTCCTAGGAGACTCTGAAGTCCCTCGCGCTTTAGGGGAAGCCTATATCCCCTCTTGTTCAGGAAGGGTAGAGGTACAAGAAAGAAAATGTCCTTTCATCCGGTTTGCACCTTGCTTGTCCTTTCTGGGAAACCCTGGCGGTGTGTGATTAAGTGTTAAGGAGTCGGAATCAACTCGACAGCAACGGATTTGGTTTTTTCTTTTTTTTTTTTGCTTTGTGCTTTCGAGAGGCATCCCTGTGTAACATAAATGATTAAGTGCTCGGCTACTAACAAAAAGGTTGGCAATTCGAATCCACCCAGAGGTACCTTGGAAGAAAGACCTAGTGATCAACTTCCAAAAGGTCACAGACATTGAAAACCCCACGGGGCACAGTTCTATTCTGATACACATGATGCTGCCATGAGTTAGAGTCCACGTGACAATGATAGGTTTGGGTTTATTTTGGGTTTGTCTTTTCTCAGAGAGGCATTCACTCTAAAGCTTAGCTGGATCTGAGAGGTCCTTAGAAAAACATACCTTTTAAAGATAGCGTGCAGCCTCATTCCATCAAAGAACTTGCTCAAATTCATGTTTGTTGAATGAATGAGTGTATGAATGAATGAGTGAGTGAACAACCCACAGTTCTTCCACAGGAAGGGTACATAGATGAATAAAAAGTTAAAAGACTCTGAGAGGCAGCCATGTTGCAAATGTCCTCCACTTCAAATAGTCACCCCCTCAAACTCCCCCTCACCCCACATACACAAAAGATTATTGGGATTTCATAAGAAAAAGGAGAAGTTACACGCCAATGAAACACTCCCTGGGGGGGGAGGGGGATTCCTTTGACTTTTCTGTACACCTTTCTTGTGGCCACCAGTTCTAGAAAGTACCTTAGCATTTTCACAGAAAATATAAGGAAGAGGGAAAACAATAACAACTTCATGGGAACTGGGAGACAAAAAAATATGGAGGCACTAGGTTGCTGAAAGGAGCCCTGGTGACACAATGGTTGAGCATTCGGTTGCTAACCAACAGGTTGGTGGTTCAAACCCACCCAGGGGCTCTGCAGGAGACAACACCTGGTGATCTGCTTCCATAAAGATTACAGCTTAGGAAACCCTATGGGGCAGTTCTACTCTGTCACATGGGGTTGCTATGAGTCGGAATCAACTCGACAGCACCTAACAACAATAAAAAAAGATGCCTGATATTTTTAGGATGCCTTATTTCCTCTTAGTAAAATTTGGGGACTATTTGGAGAAAATATTATCAACCAAGGCAGGCAATAGGACAGACATCAGAAAGGACCAATTCCAACAAATTCTTCCAGGCTCCAATCCCAGAGAAACCACAAAAATATGTAGAAATTTGCAGCTCTTCCTACCACCAAGAGGCCCTTTTTCACCCTAAGAGCAAATTGTTTTCCCTCTCTGAGCTTCTCTTGCTGCACCTGAAAATTCCGGATAAAGATGCTTGCCTGCCCTGTAAGGTGTGAGTGGGCAGCGTTTGCTGGTTTGCTCAGGTAGATGAAGGAGTTAGACACAAAAAGCACACAGTCACTCTGGTTACTAGCTCTGCTTTGAGTGTATGCAAATCTGGAGGCTTCAAGAATGGACTCAAGGATCATGAAGACGGTGCAGGACCGGGCAATATCTCGTTCTGTTATACATCAGGTCACATGAGTCAGAGCCGACTAAATTGCCACTAACAACAACATAGTTTATCCCCCCAAAGTTTTGACGCTTGCTCTCAGCATTTTCTTCCCTGCCTTTATTCCCTGCAGCTCCAGGGAGTGAAAATTCATTTTAATGCTACTTAAGACTCACCCCTTCCCAAAGGGGAAGTCTATGCCGTGAAAAGCAAGCAAAACAAAACAAAAGTTACACTTCAAGGCCTAGAAGATAACCGTGGAGCGCGCTGGGCCCTCCCCGGTGGCCCAGCCTTCCCTGTACTAATTGTAGCAGATGGAGCTGGACTGTATCTTTATTTGCGTATTAGCTCAGAAGAGCAAGAATGGCCAAAGAAAAGAGGTCTAGAAGCCCAGCGGGTGGGTTGACTGACATCTTTTGGGACGTGGGCCCCCTCCCCAGTCCAGGACCTGATGTAATATTGCCGCAGACTGGACCCCCTTTCCTTTGAAATGCAACCTGTGTCCACAGTCAGCTCTCGGTGCTAAAGCAAACAGCCAGCCCTTTCAGAATCTGGTTTCCCGCCTGCGCTGGCTGCTGTTAATCTGCAACACGCCTGCCTCAATGTGGCTGCAGTTCAGAGTCGTGGTCACCGGGGTGAATGGCAGGGGTTCTTTCTTCTTTGGGTTTGATACATCCTTCCTTCCGCTGCTCCTTGCAATCAACGCTAGGGGAAGAAGGGAAGGAGGCCGGAGGGAGAGTGGGAGACTTCCGGAAAGCCCCTTCCTCCCTTCCCTTCCCAGGTTGTCTGATAATGACCCTGAAGACTTCCACCTGCCCGAGTCATGGAATTGGTTACTCTCCCGGAGCCCTCCCGGCATCAGCCGCCTGGTGGCTTCCTCTTCTTCCTGCCCCCATTCTCCACCCTCCAGCCTCCTGTGGCTTCACAGCCAAGTTCCTCATCTCAGGAAGAAGGAGATCAGGCTCAACAAGTCCTGAGCTTTCAACCCTTCCCTCCACACTCCCACGGCTAAACACGCACACTCAGCACTTGCTTTCCTGCTATCATTTGTGAATCCAAGAGCACAAAGATGGTTTCAAAGATAGCAGGTAGCAATTTCTGTTAATTTGTAATATTCGAGGAGCCCTGGTGGTGCAGTGCCACCAGCTGCTCTGCAGGAGGAAGGTGAGACAACCTGTTTCCACGAAGATTACAGCCTTGGGGACCTTGTGGGGCAGTAGTTCTATAGGGTCCTTATGAGTTGGAATTGACTCGCCGGAACGGGTTTGGTTTTGGTTTGTGTTTTAAGCTATGCAGCTTGCTCCCTGCCTCTGACCTCTGAAGACAGAAGACAAAGGGTTGCCATTCTTAATTCTCAGCTGACACACACAGACCCTGCTCTGCTGCCTGTGGCTGGAGAAGACCCCAAGCAAAGGCACTGGTACTTGGAAAAAGATTTTTTTGTTTTTTTCCTTCTTGCTTCTTTTATTGGAAGACTCTCTATGACGGGATGGCTGGGAGGCAGGTGCACAGCCGTGGTGGTTTAGCTCACGTATGAGAACATGTACAGTGCTTATGATTTTCTGGGATCGACCCTCCCATTGTCAGTTAATTTCGCTCTGTTTCAGGGTCACAGATCACACCCCTAATCCCGGCCAGTTGTCTCACCAGCTTGTGTCACCAGGGGCCTGGGGGCAAGAAAATACAGAGGCCCAGCAAAACCCGCTACTTCTGTTGGAGAAAAACAACTCAAAGGCCACGTCCTACAAAGAGCAGAACAAGATTAGAGGCAGGTATAATTGCAGCAGTAAATTAGCAAGGATCTCTCAGCCAGGGGCTAATCTAAGCCAGACCTCAGAGGAATGTCAGGCCACAAGCCCATCACAAGTACAATTAAAGGCAAAAATCACCCTCACTTCCCAAACGTTTATTTTTAATATGGCAGGTACTTAGTATTAATATCAGATACTAACTAAAGCATCTGGACTAAGCAAGAAAGGCAATTTGAGTCAACAGTCTTGGAATGGTGAAAGGATTTTTAACTTAAATACAGGGCAGAGTCCTTTGCAGGCTTCCTTTTCTCTCCTTGACGTTCAGCCACATCCATCCCACTTCGGCTGCTACATCTTGGTGTTACCCAAGGTCTACAGTCACAATCTGGTCCCACTGTGTCTGGTTCTTCATCTGGACCCTCCTGCTGACTTGCCTTACCCAGTTGACCTCGTCCCCCAAACCCCCCTGATGGGTCTAATGGCAATTGGGCCCCATGTTTCTGGACTACACCCTTACTTTGAGTCTTTTCAAATCTCTCTTCCACATGAAGGCAGCAATCAAGTCTGGGGTTCCAAAATGATCTTACATTTTCAGTGGTAGAGTTATGACTGATCTTCCCCAATAATGAACAGGTATTAATTTTGCATTCAAAAACAGTGTTTTTCAGTTCAGTTTCAAAACCAAACATACAAACACACCAAACATTGTTTCTCCTGACCCTTCAATTCCTTCACTCAGCCCACATCTCTGGATTCACCACTGAAACCTCTATTTGGATATGCCATGGGAGTTTTTAAAAACAAAGTGGACGTGAGAGACCTGTTGTGTTTCTATGGGGCAAATCATATTGCAGTTTTGCCAAGAACCAATTTTTATGGGCGAACGCAAAGTCTATTTTTCACAGTTCTCTTTTTGTCTGGGGACAACTGCCTTGATAAAACGGAGGCCTTTTCCTGGCGAGGAACTAGTAACCCCTCCAGCCACACTACAAATCGAAACTTGGCCAATGTTTGGCTCTACTGAAATTTCACCTTTTTAAATTTCAAAATAAGTAGGCTATCAACAGGACCGTGGATAACTTTTGATCATACAGAGAAAGTCATTGTAATAGAATTTTTTTTTCTGTGTTAATAGAGTGATTTAATAAAGACATTTGGCACATAAATAAGACTCTCTCAGACCAAGCGCTTTTAACAATGAGAGGATTAAGATCAGCCTATAGGGTGTATTAGGAAAAAGTGTTTTTTCTAGGCTTTTGTAAAACTCTTCCATCTGTTTAGAGATAAATTTATTATTCTTCACTAAAAACCCTCCCAAAATAGATGTGGTGAAAAGTGTTCAGCCTCTGTTATGAGACTTTCCAAACGAGCTTGAAATGCTTTGAAACAAAAGACAGGAGAAGGGAGAGTGAGCACTGTCTCCAGAGGATGAGGCTCTGCCTTTGCGTTCTATCTGTAAAACAGAGCAGTTGGAACAGTCTGGGTCCGTTTCATCTGAGCTGAGCATACACGTAGAGGCGGGAATTCTCCCAAATGAATACAGGCTTTGCCGATAATTTTTAAGCGAGGAAAGATGAACAGGAGAGGGGTGTGAGGGGCATTGCAGACTGCAGGGTGTTTATGTCTGTATGGGGTGGGGTAACAATATAAATTAGGAAACACAAACGGTAATCAAATGTGCCCATTGGAGTAGGAAAAAAAATGCAAGAGGCCTGTGTTTGCATGTGCAGACGAGTACATGTGTGCACGTGTGTGTGCCTGTGTGTGCACGTATGTGTGTGTTCGCATTTGCATTTAGCAGGAGGAAAACTGAGAGAGTTCTGGACACAATTCTTTTCTTTTTTATTTTCTTTATGATGAGGCATGCTGAATTCTGCCTCTCTTTCTTAAAAAACTCCCGTAGACGTATTTCCTATAAAATGTCCCCTGTTGACTTTGGGCTCTTGTTCAAGCCTGCTCGATTTCCTATGCCATCCTGAAGTACAACTTCACAGGGTGGAAACATGTCCAGCCTCCCTTCCTTCTTCTCTCAGACACAGCACTAGCTCCTGATCTTCTTTGTCTGCTACTACAGCCTGGTTTTCCTTCCCTGGATGGTGGCCAAAATGACTCCAGTTTATGGCCGGGCACCTGAATACAAGCACGGGCCATTTCTCTCTTTCATTTTCCTCCATTGTGTGACGTCTTGCTGAGCAGAGTCTCTGCAACGTCTATGGTGGTGGAGAGGACAGAAAGCTGGAGGGATTCATCTCATTCACGCTCAGGATCAAGGTTACCCAAGGAGGAGCTATACATTTTGTTTATAGAAATGTCTCCACCAGGCCTCGAAACGTCTTGCAACGAACACAAATCTCTTTCAGCCTTAATGTTCTCATTCAGCTTCTTTGTTTAGAGAAAGGGGGGAGGGTGGGGAAGGCCACTGAGCCTCCTCCTTCTTGGTCCACTGGAAAAAAGGTAGAAGAAAAGAAACAAATCAACAGAGAAGACACATGTCGCTTCTCTTTCCTCCCCCCTCCCTCCACAGGGAAAATCTAATAAAGATGATTAAATTACATGTCTTTCCTCCCATTGAAATCCACTGCGTACTATTCAAATATTAGAACTCAGGAAATAAGGCAGGACAAGGTCCCTCATGAAACCTTAGAAGGCAGCAGAGGGCTCTGAGCTGGAGGTCTGCCTGGCTGGGCGGCTCTAATTAAGAAATCACCCTGCTGAGCAGAACTTAATCTAAATAAAATATAAAAAGGAATTCAGTGAAAACCATTACCTTCCCACTCCACCTCCCCACACACCTCACATGCAGACCCTCCATTCCCTCACTCTTAGGAACTTTCCCTACCAATACCTGGGATCTCTCTTGTTCTATGCCGCCATAGTTCACCCAAGTATAAAGACAGCTCTTGAAGGGGAAGCTGAGTCTTATACTGGCCTCTTGCTGTTTGGCTAGACTTTCTCAGGGCCAGAGGCAGAAGTAGTCATTGTAATTTTCATTGGGGTATGTGGGATTTGATTAAGGATTGATTAAAGAATTAGTGGCCTGGCCAACTCCTCTAGCTTCAACACAATGAACTGCCAACCCACAATGCCTCTGAGTTCTTCTTGCAGATCTATAAGCTGCTTTGGATGGTGGGGCCACTTGAGAGCAAAGACCAAGCTTGTTTAGCTTGTTTTTTTTTTTTTTTTTTCAGTATCCTTGAACTAATCAGTATACTTTAAATTGTATTGGATCAGTCTCAGATCTCCGCTCTATCCAGATTCTCCTGATGGTGGGTGACATTTGTTTAGACTCATTTCCCTCTGCGCCCTATGTTGTTGTTGTTGTTAGTTGTCACTGAGTTCAGCTTCACCTCACGGCAAGCCAATGTACAACTGAATGAAATGTTGCCCAGTCCTTTTCCATCTTCAAAATTATCAGTATGCTTGAATCCATTGTTGTAACCACTGTGTGTTTTGAATGTCTTCCAACCTAGGGGACTCATCTTCCAGCATTATATTCAGTAATATTTTGTTGCGAGCCATAGGGTTTGCATTGGCTAATTTTTGGAAATAAATCACTAGGCCATTCTTCCTAGTCTGTCTTTGCCTAGAGGCTCCACTAAAACCTGTCCACCATGGGTGACATCGCTGGTATTTGAAATACCAGTGGCATACCTTCCAGCATCATAGCAACACTCAAGCCAACACAGTATGACAAACTGACAGGCAGGTGGTGGCTATACCCCATAAAAACCCTGTATGCACTGATCCCACTTTTGACACCATAAGTGGGTTCCACTCTTTACACCTGGCTTTGCACAGGCTTCCATGTCCATGTTAGTGGTTCCTTGACTATGACTATTGAAAACCTGTTGAAAGATATAGATCCTTTCCCTAGGAGAAAAAAAAAAATGCATTCATGCCCATAAACACAGGTTTTCACATGTGATTTCAGGGAGTACCTGGTACCCTTTAAGGAGTCCATGATCACCAAATTAAGGACCCTTGAAATAGATTGTCCTTTTCCCCTATTCTCCTCCCATTTCAAGATAACTGCTTCTTATCCTTAAGGAGTCCACCACGAAGCCTTTGCTGGCCAACTCCAAAACAGTTAAGAATTCCTGCCTGTGCTCCTGTTGTCTTCTCTTCGGCAAATCTATTATATTACTTATCACAGTGTAGTAATTACTTATTTGCATATCTGTCTTCCTGTAGACCAGGAGTGGGCAAACTTTTTCTTAAAGGCCAGACTGTGAATATTTTAGGCTTTGTGGGCTCTGTGAACTCTGTAGCAATAACTCAACTGTGCTATGGTCAGAAAACAGTCATAGACAACATGTAAACAGATGGGTGTGACTATGTTCCAATAAAACTTTTTTATAGGCACTGAAATTTGAATTTCATATATATTTCATGTGTCATAAAATATAGTTTTTTACTGTTTCTGAGCCATTAAAAACCTCAGCTCGTAGACTATACAAAAGCAGGCTGGAGCAAGGGTAGCGCAGTGCAGATTTAGCCCATAGACCATAGTTTGCCAACACCTGGTCTAGACTGAGGGAAGGACCTCAAAGGTAAGTCTTAATCAGTTTCATCATCTAGCCTTTCAAGGGCAATTCATCTTTGAATTTCACTATCTAGCATTAACTGACACATAAAATGAGTAAATAAACAAACAACTAAATGCCCAAATCCATTGCCATTGAGTAGATTCCGACTCATATTGACCCTATAGGACACAGTAAAACTGCCCCATAGAGTTTCCAAGGAGCACCTAGTGGATTCGAACCACTAATCTTTTGGTTCGCAGCTGTAACTCTCAACCACTACTCCACCAGGGTTTCCACCTAAATGCCCAGTTGACTATAAAAAAGTCCCTTAAGATAGATAATGAATAGAATAACCATAAATGTGACTTTTGGGAGACTGGTTAGGCTCCATATTTCATCATGTTTAGGGAGATAATACCTTAAATGGTTAGCGACCAGGGTTCCAATCACAGATTCTATAAATTTGTGGATTATTGCAGAAGTCACTAGGCAGATACCAAAACCCTTCTAGAGCATTCCAGTATCAGTATTGTCAGAAGATGCCTCATTTTAACTCCTTTTAAAGGTAAAATTTCTTACTACATTCTCCGCATTAAGAATCACAACTTCTTTGAAACCCTCTTTAACAATGCGTTAACCCTAACGTGGTAGGCTGCTTCTCACGTGGTTCCCAGTGATGATCCTCACCCTCCCCAGTATTCATGCCCTTGTGTAATCTCCTTCCCTTGAGTGTAGGCTGGACCTAGTGACTCACTGTAATGAACGGGATACACCAAACGGATGGGATGTCACTTCCAAGGTTAGGTTACAAAAGAATGTGGCTTCTGTCTTATTTGCACACTTTGATGAAGCAAGCTGCCATGTTGGGAGACCCACATGGCAAGAACTGAGGGTGGCCTCCAGCCAACAGCCATTAAGGAGCTGAGGCCCTCAGTCCAAACACTTGAGAGGAACTGAATATTAGCACCCATCATGTGAATGTGCTTGGAAGTGAACCTTTCCCCATTTGAGCCTTCAGGTGTGACCACAGAACCTGGATGAGCACCTTGATTGCAGCCTTGTGAGAAACCTTGAAACAGAGGACCCAGCTAATTTGTGCCCAGATTCCTGACCTACAGAAACTGAGATGATAAAAGTGCTTTATCTTAAGCCACTGAGTTTTGGGGTAATTTGTTACACAGCAATAGATAACTAATACATCTACCTATATGACAGTAAAAACCCAAACCCAGTGCCATCGAGTCAATTCCGACTCATAGCGACCCTCTAGGACAGAGTAGAACTGCCCCATAGAGTTTCCAAGGAGAGCCTGGTGGATTCGAACTGCTGACCCTTTGGTTAGCAGCCGTAGCACTTAACGACTAAGCCACCAGGGTTTCCCCTATATGATAATAGGATGTCTATTTCCCCATTTTTCCCATCAAAATGTTAACTTCCTCTAAGGCATCTTGACACCTCTCATAGCCCATAACACGTTACCTGGCCCAGAAGACACAATTAACAAATGTTTGTTAAATTGATTTGTATTTTGAGTTTCATTGAATTAAGTTAATTTAAAGAAGAACAACAATACTTAAACATTCATCAGTGACAGGACAAAGCAGAGGGCTGGTTAGGGCAGAAAGTTTTGGGAAATAGTAAGGGAAAACATTGCTTAGATTTATGCCCTAATATGCGCAGCTTTATGACGAGACTGCAACTCACTTACTTTGGACACGTCATCAGAAAAAGCAGAGGGCCAACAACAATGAGATGGACTGACAAAAAACCTACAACTCAGACGTACTCGTGATCAGGAAGAGGGCGCAGGATGGGGCAGCACTGTATTCTGTTATATATAAGGTCGCCACGAATCCAAGCCGACAACGCAGCAACTCGCAGCAACAATGCACAGCTTATGTGTCACAAACTTGCAGGGGTTTTCATTCATTTAAACAAGACTCAAGGTCAGTGCCTCCTCACTACACTAGAGCAATCTGTGCCCTCATCGACCCAACCATGCCAGCCTGCACATGAGACAATTGTTTAGGCAGTTCTCCTCCCTTCTCTTCCTCCCCATTTTACATGGA